>NC_037343.1:37773929-38076959 GCF_002263795.3 Bos taurus
TCAAAGTACAAACATAGTCTTTTTAAAGAAATGATATTTTGGTACTTTGACCTTAATAATATGCTAAATTAGTATCCAGGTCAAGATACAAGGAGTTTGGGAACATGAGTATCTGACATGATTTATCCTTATGTCAACTGGGAAAAGGCAGATTGTTTAATTTAAAGTTTTGCTTTCCTTTCAACACTTAGTGATCTGGGACAGTGGGAAAACACTTTTAAACTTGTTGCAAATGTGCTTACTTTAGCAAATAAACAAACGATACCAAGATAATATCAGTGGCAAAACTGATAACATTCCTTACTTTTAGCTTTTTGAGGGGAAAGTAAAAATTTATAAAAAGGAATTGGTATTTGATGGTTTTATCTCTTGATATTTCTCAGAGATCGGATGACTGAAAAATTGGGGGCTAACTGTATTTCACGGTTTTTATACAGTGGTATTTAACACTTTATTTTCAAACTCCAATGGAAAGAAGGTAAAATAATATTCTTTGACACAAAAGACATAGGCAGAATCAAAATGAAAATGAAATTTCTTAGAGTATTTTACTATTTTATATAAATCCAAAACTATGAAAATAATAAATAATAAGATAATAAATAATAAGATAATTAAAGTTCTGAAATCACACATTTATGTGGTTTTGGTCACATTCATGGAGGTGCATCAAATTTCAATCCAAGCACAGTAATAAGCAGCCAGAGTGTCCAAGAGAGTAGAGATGTTGTCCCAGAGGTCAGTCTTTAAATGTCTCTTCTCAGAGGCACAGCATGAGGATGAGAGAAAGAGGAAAAATCTTGGTGCCAGGATATGCGAGGCTGTGCCAAATACGGGGAACGGCATGGAATAAAGACAACTAGGCGGTAGCAGTGAGGGGCAAAAGTGCACAAGATTTGAGGAAAAGGCATCTTTTGTGTTTTTATATAACAGTTTTTGTATATTTGTGTATTCGTGCGTACATATGTGCTCAGTCACCTCAGTCGTGTCTGACTCTTTGTGACACATTGGACTGTAGCCTGCCAAGCTCCTCTGTCCATAGGGATTCTCCAGTCAATACTGGAGTGGGTTGCCATGCCCTCCTCCAGGGGATCTTCTCGACTCAGGGATTGAACCTGCGTCTCTTATGTCTCTTGCACTGGCAGTAGGGTTCTTTACCACTATAACCACCTGGGAAGGCCAATTGTTTTGTATATTGTTTTGAAACTGTTGTTTCAAGGATAGCTACAGTCAAATATCATACAACATAAACACACACATATACATATATATATATACATATATACACATGTTTATTTCATAGATATATACTGGTTGTGTGTGTGTGTGTGTGTATGTATATTACTTTATAGAAGCAAATTTGAGAAGGTTTTCATTGGCTGATACCCTCCTATCTCTACTAACTATTAATCTTTCACTGTCAGTTAATTTAATTCAGAATTTTACTTTTAAAAAGTTTAAGGGCTTTTTGTCCAATAAGTCATGTGATTTCTGATACAAAAGCAGAAACAATTTTTAGCGTGAAAAGAGACAGGGGGACTTTGCTGCAACTACCTTTTATCCTCATAAATGTGCTATATGCCATAGAGGCTGAGTTTGAAGCGAAATTCTGGCCTGAGAGTGGAACAGATTGCGTTTCCTCAGCTCAGGTCCTAACAATTATCTTCCACACAAGAATAGTAGATAATTCAGAGCCCTCAAAATCAGTTTTGAAAAACATAAATTTTAATCATCCACCCCAGTATGAATTGAAATGTGTTCACTGCATGAGTTTGAAAAGCAATTTTAAACCTCTGAAAGATTCTCTCTGCTTTGCTCTCTCTTTCTACAAGGCAATAAGCTACAGTGCAGGTCCATTTGCTATGGATTTGACCCAAATTGGCAATTAACAAAGTTCTACTTCAGAGAAGGCGATGGCACCCCACTCCAGTACTCTTGCCTGGAAAATCCCATGGACGGAGGGGCCTGGTGGGCTGCAGTCCATGGGGTCGCTAGGAGTCAGACACGACTGAGCGACTTCACTTTCACTTTTCACTTTCATGCACTGGAGAAGGAAATGGCAACCCACTCCAGTGTTCTTGCCTGGAGAATCCCAGGGACGGGGGAGCCTGGTGGGCTGCCGTCTCTGGGGTCGCACAGAGTCGGACACGACTGAAGCGACTTAGCATCAGCAGCAGCAGCAAAGTTCTACTTTCATAGGACTTTAAATGGCCCACTTCTTATAAAACATTACCTAGTTCTCAAACCTAAGACATTTTCTAAAATCTTATTTTTTAATTATTTGAAAGACCTATAATTGGATAAAATAAAGAAGGCAAAAACTAGACATGTTTGGATATGTTTTGAAAAAAGTCATTGAATGTTTTATAACTTGACTCTGGCAGTGGGTGCAGGCATTCTAAAGTTGCTTCAGTGCTACGACTCTGTGCTACGGTATGGATTATAGCCTGCCAGGCTCCTCTGTCCAAGGGTTTCTCCAGGCAAGAATACTGGAGTGGGTTGCCATGCCCTCCTTCAGGGGATCTTCCCATCCCAGGGATTGAACCCATGTCTCTTATGTCTCCTGCATTGGCAGGGGGGCTCTTTATCACTAGTGCCACCTAGGAAGTCCACGGTGGTGGGTTCATACCTGTATACATTTGTCCAGACTCCTTGAATGGTACATTTAAAACAGTACATTAAATTTTATGTGTGTGTGTATGTTAGTTGCTATGTCGTGCCCCACTCTTTGTGACCCCATGGACTGTAGCCTGCCAGGCTCCCCTGTCCACGGAGTTCTCCAGGCAAGAATACTCCAGGCAAGAATAATGAGTGGGTTTCCATTCCCTTCTCTAGGGGATCTTCCTGATGTAGGGATCAAACCGAGGTCTTTTGCATTGTAGGCAGATTCTTTACTGTCTGAGCCACCAAGGAAACTCACATTTAATTATATGAACTTGACCTAAATGAAGTTTACTTAAAGAGGTAACTGAGTGTCAAGACTCAGGGAGAATGTCTGTCATTGGAATGTTCCACAAGGTACCTTTCTGCAGGGGCCCGGGAGAGCTGGCACGGACTGTGCCTTGGACTGCGGCTCTGGGATAGGAAGAGTGAGCAAGCATGTCCTGTTGCCGGTTTTCAACACTGTGGAACTGGTGGACATGATGGAATCGTTCCTCCTCGAAGCACAGAACTACCTGCAGGTCAAAGGCGACAAGGTAGAAAGCTACCACTGCTATAGCCTGCAGGAATTCACACCCCCACTGGGAAGATACGATGTCATCTGGATTCAGTGGGTCATTGGTTAGTTCTGCATGGCATTGCATCTTCCCTTCTCCCCACTAACTGGAGGACTTGTGGAGGCAGAGCAAAGACACAAAGGGATATTTGGCTCTAGCTGCACTTAGAACAGTTAGCTAGTCTAACATATAATGCGAACTCCCCCCAAACTCTGGTCCTCTGGATTCTGCCCCTAACATCCACTGAACAAGGCTGGTGATTTCCATTCTTAGGATGGAGTGTCTTTGTGCCAACCTAAATCCTAGAAGAAAACTGAATATTTGAAAAACTTGAAAAAGTGTATCTCCATTATTGACAAACCTTGGCTTTCTTAGATTTAAATTCTCAGGAAATGAGATAGCAGTGAATGAGATTTTGGTCTGAGTGTGTGTGTGAGTGTGTGTGTGTGTGTGTGTGTGTGTGTGTGTGTGTGTAAGACACAGAGGAATAATGGCAGAGTTGAGCTGTTCAGCAGACATGGAGTGAATCCAAGGGATGAGGAATGGTTTATTTTGTGCCTGGCGGGTAGATAGACTAGGTTGGTATAATAGCTGTTTTACAGAGCGTGCACTGATTCTCCTCAAAGAGGATACCTGTCCTCTTACCTAAATTCTCAAAGCCTCCCACAACAAAACAATTCAGGCTATGAAATAATTCATGAATGAATGAACAAACAAGCTCCCGATTTGTAGCCTTGTGGCCGTTCAGTCTTGCCTACTCACCTCCTTCCCCACCCACCCTTTCATCCTGTTCCCCCATTTACTTGGCCTCACCTGTAGGGCACCTGACCGATAAAGACCTTCTTGCGTTTCTTTCCCGGTGCCGAGATGGCCTGAAGGAAAATGGCATCATCATACTGAAGGACAATGTGGCCCGGAAGGGCTGCATCTTCGATCTCTCTGACAGCAGCGTGACTCGGGACATGGACATCCTTCAGACCCTCATTAGGAAGAGTGGGCTGGTGGTGCTAGGCCAGCAGAAGCAGGACGGCTTTCCAGAGCAATGTGTCCCGGTGTGGATGTTTGCGCTGCACAGCGATGGAAGCTCCTGACCAGCTGCCGGAGTGAACGACTGCACTGCACAAAGGTGCATTGGGAAGAGTGGCTCTCCTCTGATTCACAAGTTACACCCCTTGTGATCCACGGAGGAATGAACAGAAGGGAGGCAATGTATGTTTTAAAATGGTTGATGTCACGTTTCCACTAATTATGTAAGTACATGCACACACGCTGTGACTTTTCCAAAAGATAAATGGAATGTGACATCTGGAAAAACATCTGAACTGTACCAGTGTACCCATAAAAACAGGAAAGGGAGCAACAGTCACAAAATAGAAACCTCATTGGTCTCTGAAGATTTGCATTAAAGAGTAGTTTAAGGTGGGTGGGATAAAGTCTAGACCACCTTTCTCTGCCCTCATGCTAGATACTTTATACTTCCTTCCTCTTTGGGAATATTACTTCTCTCAGACAAAAATCTCCCCTTAATTAAGAAAGCACCAGTCAAAATAACCTTGTTAAACAATTCCATTACTTAATTTTGTCTTTGGCAGAAAAAAAAAAATGTGGTTTCACTTTCTATTTTGGGTCAGTTTAGTTGCCCAATGATGTAATATGGATGCAATTTCATAACAGAAGTCTGCATTTCAGTGATGGGGAAGTGTCTCCTTTCAGGAGAAAATGTTTTACCCTTGAAATTTCAGCTGTGAACATGTAAGTGAATGTCATTGATAATCTAATTTTAGTCACTGGCTTCTAACACAACTTGCTTCATTGCAGTCGCTCCTGTTTCCTTGGTTGATAAGAATGTACACTGGAAAGAGATAGGAAATGGTAAACCTGAAAACTGAACTAACTGCGTTAGTTTAATTAAAAATATCTAAAATCTTTCAAAAACAAAAATGTAACTTAATTTCTATTAGCAGAATGTTTAAATATAACTTCTATTTTATTTAAAATGCTCTAAAGTCTTCATGTGAAGGATTTGTCTTTTGATGTATTATATATTGAGTCTTCTATGAAATACAATCATTTTAAGTAAAGAAAGTCTGTTAAATGCATATGCTATCACCCTAAAATCATGTTTATAAGTGATAGCTCTAAATTAGGAGGAAAATAATTATTATAAAGCACTATGTTGATATAGCATGATTTAGTAGTCTGATTTTTATGTCCTGGAAAATTATGTCACTCTGCCACTGGCACCTTCCAGCTGCAGTATGTTATTCATAACATTTTAGGGTAATGTAACAGAATGTGAGTTAAAATCATTGCTGGAGAAACCAGAGACCAAAATTAAATAAAATGATGAATCATTACCAAACAGAATTATTATGACAAAACAAGAATTCTCATGTTTTCATCCTCTATGTATTGGAAAAAATTAACTAAATCTTCCTTTTCAGCCTATCCTAGGCATTTTCTGCTTCTTTTACACTTAGCACCCTATTCTCTTACTTCTTGACTTTCTGCTTTGCAAGTACTCACATGCTGATCGACACAGTTGTCCATTCCTCAGCACACTGGTTCCTGAGCTCAAGGAGGAAATAACATAATTGCCCCATTAATATGAACACATAATCTTTAACTCAGCTGAATCTTTGGAATAGATCAGCAGTCCCTTTTCTCTTCCTATGTCATTTTCTGTTCTTCTTAGAAAACTTCCAGATCTTTATTGTGCCACAAAAATTCCCAACTCCATATCTATTTTTCACTTAATTGATAAAGCAGAAATTAGGAAGTAAATTATACCAATATCTCCTCTCTATAACAAGTTAATAACTAGTACAAGGTAAAGGGAAGAGTGGGCTTTCCTGGTGCCTTGCAGTCAAGAATCTGCCTGCCAATGCAGAAGACATAGGTTTGGTCCCTGGATCTGGAAGATCCCCTGGAGAAGGAAAAGGCAATCCACTCCAGTATTCTTGCCTGGAGAATCCCATGGACATAGGAGTCTGGCAGGCTATATATCCATAGGGTCTCAAAGAGGTGGATACAACTGAAGCGACTCAGCATGCAGGGATGCGTGGACTGAAGTACACCAGGCTCCTCTGTCCATGGAATTCTCTAGGCAAGAATACTGGCGTGGGTTGCCATGCCCTCCTCCAGGGGATCTTCCTGACCCAGGGATTGAACACTCATCTCTTATGTCTCCCGCATTGGCTGGTGGGTTCTTTACTGTTAGCGCCACCGGGGAAGCCTGGGCTACAGTCCATGGAGTTGCAAAAGAGTCAGACATGATTTAGCAACTAAAGGAAAGAGTAGCTTGAGAGGTGAGGCCATCAGAGTCGGAGCATGCTGCCTGATAATTAATGTGAAGGTTAGGATGTGTTTAAAGAATAATGGAAAGATCTGAGGTTACAAGGAAGGGGCTGAATTTTCTGGTCTTCTGAGTAGAGTCAAGGATGCTATAGAAGGAAGACATTTGGAGTGAGACCTACTCCAGCTGTCTTCAACAAGGCAAAGATATATCTGATGTTTATCAACACACCTGTGTTGTATGGTAAGTGACAATCTACATTAGTTCATAGTCCAAGTGCCTCCAAATCATTTGGGCAGTTTTTATAAAATAGAGATTCCCAGGCCCTGTCCCCATGATAATCTGATTCTGTGAAATGAGACCAAATAACTTGTATTTTTTAAGATCTCAAACTGATTCTGATCATTACTTTTGAGGATACTGATAAAAGAGGTGTGGAGCTGGGCTCTTCAGAGTCAAAGGAAGATAAGATAGGGCAGGCAAGACGCAGGCCAGGTTCAAGGAAGTAGCTGGATGGAGAAATCCATTCTCCACACCAATGCTAGCTTTCTAAAACCTGAACTGACCATGTTATGTATAAACTTTCAATGACTCCCCATCACTGATAGGATGAATTCCCATCACCTTAGACTGACATAAAGCCTTTTGTGATCTAGCCCTGGCTTCTCTCTCCAGCCTCAGTTTTCCCACATTTCTTGAAATTGTGCTTAACTACTTATAGATCTCTCAAGGAGCTATGACTTTTGGGACATGGCATTTACTGATGTTACTTCCTTATCTCTCATTCTTATTTTATTTTATTTTTTAACTTTTTGGCTATACCACGTGGCATGTGGGATCTTAGTTCACTGACCAGGGATTGAACCCAGCATTGCCCCCTTGTTTGAAGCTGAGCTGGCTCAGTGGGTAAAGAATCTATGGGCAATGCAGGAGACACAGAATCCCCAGGTCAGGAAGATCCTCTGGAGGAGGAAAGTGGCAACCCACTCCAGTATTCTTGCCTGAAAAATCCCATGGACAGAGGAGCCTGGCAGGCTACAGGCCATGTGGTCCCAAAGAGTGGACACAACTGAGCAACTAAGTTCACATGCATGTTCTAACCATTGGACCATCAGGGAAGTTCCAGAATATCTCCCATTCTTTTTGTCTGTCTCAGACTGCAAAAATGTTACTGACTCTAGGAAAGCTTCCTTCCAGGTGCTGGGTTAGATGCCCCTACTATGTGCCACCCTCATACCATCTGCTTGACATGTCACAGCACTTATTGTGTGGCACTGTAATTACTTGCTTACCTGTCATTTCCCCTATTTAACTCTGAGCTCCTTAATGGGACATTCATGTTAGAGCCTCAGTTTTTAGCATACACCCTAGTTGTTGTTGTTTAGTCACTAAGTTGTATCTGATTCTTTTGAGACCCCATGGACTGTAGCCTGCCAGGCTCCTCTGTCCGTGGAATTTCCCGGGAAAGAATACTGGAGTGGGTTGCCGTTTTCTTCTCCAGGGGATCTTCCTGACTCAGGGATCAAACCCATGTCTATTGCATTGGCAGGTGAGTTCTTTACCACTTACCCACCAGGGAAACCTATATCCCCTACTACACTGAAGTGAAGTAGTGAAATGAAAGTCGCTCAGTTGTGTCTGACTCTTTGCGACCCCATGGACCATACTGTTCATGGATTTCTCTAGGCTAGAATACTATAGTGGATAGCTGTTCCCTTCTCCAGGAGATCTTCCCAAGCCAGGGATCGAGCCCAGGTCTCCCACATGGCAGGCAGATTCTTTACCAGCCGAGCTACAAGGGAAGCCCGACTACTACACTGAAGGAAGTCCAAGTTTTACTGAAAGTATGTTAAGTAGAGAGACTCAGGGGACAGTCTGTTTTAAGAGGCATCAAACAGGAATCAGAGCAAAGCAGCAGGAAAAACCAAGAGCTTCTAAAGTTCCATGAGCACTGGAATGTACAAGACAGGTCCAAGGAGTGACCAAACAATGCAAACTGGCAAGAACCAGGAAAGGCACAGAAATAAGGCAGCAGTAAGCTCAGGGGTCAGACGTATGGGAGAAGACTGTAGTAAGAAAGTTAGGTCTCAGGGCAAAATCCTGCCTAGTTAGGAAATCTCTTTTTTCAATAGCAGCCAATTCAAGGATATGGCTAACCAAAGACCCATAGTTTCATTAGGTGGGAAGGTATACCTCATAAGAGAGACATGTTAAATTGTGAGTGCAACTGAAAAAAAAAAAAGTGAAAGTGTTAGTCACTTAATCATGTCCGACTCTTTGAGACCCCATGGAATTCTCCAGGCAAGAATTTTGGAGTGGGTTGCCATTCCCTTCTCCAGGGCATCTTCCTGACCCAGGGATCAAACCTGGGTCTCCTGCACTGCAGGCGGATTCTTTACCATCTGAGCTACCAGGGAAGCCCTAAAATTGTGAGTAGGTCTTAACAAAGCGAGTTGTAATCCTCATCTGCTTCCTGCAAAGCAACAAGTCCGAAGGAGCAGCTAGGCTTAGAGGAAGTCAATCCTTTTCTGAAAATTGAAGAGAAGTGGAAAGTGCACACCTGTACTTCATAGATGAATTAATCACAAACATGTCTGCAGTTGTAGGTGAACTTTGGAGGACCCCTTAGTTTATCCAGTGATTCATGAAAGGGTGCAGTCTTCACCTACCTCCTCTTCTGAGAACCTGAGCCACCACTCCTCAGCAATAGTATAGAAGCATGCCAAGTCTCAAGGGGTCAACAATTTTATAGATTCAGGATCATCATAAAAATATAAAACAAAATGAATAAGGTCACCCACATGAAAGATGAGCTGCTTTATATTGTGGACACATTTTGGCCCCATTCTGTAACTCCACCATTTCCTATAACTGGCCTGTTTTGAATGATGTATTGGGGAGAAGACCTGTGTCAGATATATTCAGCTGCCTGTCAGGAGTAATTAAAACCAGTTGTGTTATTGCTTTCCTTCGTTCTAGCTGATTCTTTGATGCTTTGGTGTCTATGCCAGAAAAATACCTCTTATAATCATCAGAGGCCAGTGTTTTCACAGAGGTCACTGCAAGCTAATTAAGCAAATATGTGAAAAATAGTTTAAAATTATCTCAATTAGTAGAGTGTGTGTATACATGCATCTGGAGTGGGGTTAAGGAGATACTGTTAAAATAGTAACTGACTTGCAGAGTTAGTGATTTGGTGTCAGAGAACTACACATATATAGCACCTTTTTATGTTCATGTTGGCATGGTTTGTCCTTTTGCTAGGTGACAGGCTGTATTACTTACTGCAAATAAACATGTAGGAGATGTCCAAGAAGAATGTGACTCTGTAATGGGCAAGAGAGATACAAAAATAATAATAAATTAGGATAAAAAGACTAAAATAATAGTATGTACGAAGAATTAAATAACATAGAGAATAGAGTGACTCACTACATCTCTAGGATTGGAAGGAGTTCACACAGATTCCATTCATTCAGCACATATTTTATGAATGCCTACTATGTGCCACACATTGCTCTAGGGTCTCAGGATACACAGGGAGTAAAAGCCAAAAATCGCTGGCCTTGTGGAGCATGTATTCTAGGAGAGATAGTATTACAATAAATAGAAATTAGTAAATTATTTTTTAATGTTAGAAAGTGGCAAATTTTGGAAAAAGAACAGGTAAAAATAGAGGAAAGTAAGGGGAATTGAGAGTCATGGAGGGAGACTGTAATTTTGAATAGTGGCCAGGATTGGTTTTGCTGAAAAGGTGACATTTGAGCACCAAGTTAAGAGGGTGAGGGCATTGGCCATATGGATATCTGGGGGAAGAATGGGCAGCCGGTGCAAATGCTCCAAGTCTTGAGTGTGTCTGGGCTATCTGAGAAACAATGAGGTTAGTGCAGCTGCAGCTGAGTGGATGAGGGAGAGAATGTAGTAAGAGAGGAGCTTTAGGGATATGCCTGGGGCCAGATCACACAGGGTCTGGTAGGTTATGGAAAGGACTTTTGTACTGACCAAGAATGGAGGACATTGCAGAGTTTTGAGCAGAGAAGGGACATGATATGACCTGTGCTTTTAATTCCTCTGGCTGCTATGTTGAGAAAAGGTAACAGTGGGGTGAGGATGGAAGAAGGGAGACCAGATAGATGACGATGTGGTAAGTTATGGCTAATGGTCCAAATCTACTTGTTGCTTTTTTGTAAATAAATGTATATCAGAGTACAGCTACACCTAATTGCACTATAGTTGCCACAATGACAACATGGCCTGCAGAGCAGAAAAATTTACTAAATGGCCTTTACACACACACGCACACGAACCAAACAAAAAACCTGTGTTGGTGATGGACAGGGAGGCCTGGCATACTGCAATTCATGGGGTCGCAAAGAGTCGGACATGACTGAGTGACTGAACTGAACTGAATCCCTAAATTATCATATTGCAGAAATTCAGGAGAAACGTCATGGTGGCTCAGACCAGGGTGGCAGTACTGATGATACTGAAAAGTGTTTGAAATTACAGCCAACTCTATTTGCTAAATGATTGTGTGTGGGAATGTAATAGAGAGAAGTCAAAGATGAGTATACATTTTTTTGGCCTGAACCAGAACGTAGTTTCTATCATTTGAGATAAGGAAAGTTGATAGTGAAACAGTTTTCATGGAGAGATCAGGAATTAGAACAGTTTAAGCTCAACATTTGTGTGTTTTTAAATGACAGTGACCCCCAGTGAAAATATTGAGAAGCCCAATGAATATGCAGGTCTGAAGTTCAGGAGAGAAGTTTGAGGAGAAGTGGAAAATTAGCATAGAGACGATATTCAGAGCCGTGATCTTGGATGAGAATATAAAAGAATGAGTGAAAATAGAGAGAATGACAAAGGAGCAGTTACATTAAAAGAGTGGGAAGAAGAGGAAAAACTGCAAAGGAGACTAAAGTGTGACAATATTGTAAAGCTAGAGTGGAGCATTCTGGAAGCCAAGCAAAGGAAGTATATCAAGGAAGACAAAGGAATTGGCTATCAACTCTTTCTAGTAATTTAAGTAAGAGGAGAACTGAGACTTGACCATGCAGTTTTGATAAGTAAGTAGGAACAAAAGCTGGGTTGGAGCATTTATTAATGAATATGGGAGGAAAAGAATTGTAGAGAATGAATATAAACAACTCGTTCAAGGAGTTTTGCTAGAAAGGGAAACACTCGTGAACAAATAAGGCAACATCAAGCAAGAGAAGTAGGGCTAAGAGGAGGGTATTTTGTTTTTGTTTTTAAGGTGGGATAAATAGTTTGATTGAGTTTGTAGACTGATGGAAAAATTTGGTAGAAAGGGAGACATTTGTGATTCAGGAGAGGAAATGGGAGAATTGCTAGAGCAATGTTATTGAGTAAGTAAGACAAGATGGGATCTAGTTTTCAAGTGAAGGAATTGACTTTAAATGGGAGAAAAATAGTATTATATGATCATCAAGCAGCATATGGGTTCACTTGAGTTTCATAATCAAGAGCATTTGTCTTCAGTGCATTTTTTTGCATGAATGAAAGCACAAATTAGGTAAAAAGATGAATTTAACCAGGGTTGTGGTTTTGTCAAGTGAATACAACAAGGAATTGAGGGTATATACAAAGAAGTGAGTATATTGATTGATTGTGGAATTTAAGATGAGTAAGTAGGGGAGAAAGAGAGACTATTAAGAAGGTTAGAGACAGTGAAAAAATAGAAAGATCAATGGATTGGAGATACTGGTGAAGTTGGAATTGGGGCAATAGAAGGATGAATGGAGGTTATGATCAGAGAATAAAATAAATTAAGATCATGGAGGGATTATTGATAATGAGAAGGTATAGGGTTATTGAATATATGAATGAAAGGCCTGTAAGATGTGGAGGACTGGATTCCTTGAAGAGAGGAGTTTAAGAAACTGAGAGGCTGAAGTGCTGAATTAAGTCATCTACTGTGTATATTGCAATCATCAAAGAATTAAGACATTAGGGAAAGTGAACAAAGAACATAAATCTGTGGAAAATAAAGGGATATTTTCTAGGGATTCATTAGTGATATCAACAATGACAGATAATGAGTAATATAATTTATTTATATGCAACTCTATCCTGAGAATGTCTAGGGAGGAAAGAGAATGAGAATGATTTGCAAATAGCAATGAGGAGCATGGATGGAACCAAATTCACATAAGATTTAAACTTTTAGCTGAAAGTTCAAGGGTAAGTTGTTATTCTTATGGCCTTGCCAACAAGAGAATATTACAGGCATAGTGAAGTGGTTGAGTATTTAATAACATGTACGAAGAAATGGTAATTATATAAATTTGGCTGGGGTATCAGGATGGGGCATGGTGCTGCAGATGTAAAGATGCTGAGATATCATAAGGCATGTTGCAAGAAAATGAACTTGCTGAAATTTGTAGATTGCTTAAATTTGCAAATTGTGATGTCTTATATTGATACACTCAGATTCTTCCTAATTAGTTGTAGGAAGGAAATGGTAACCCACTCCAGTATTCTTGCCTGGAGAATCCCATGGACGGAGAAGCCTGGTAGGCTACAGTCCACGGGGTCACAAAGTCGGACACAACTGAGCGACTTCACTTTCACTTTCACTTTCAAACAGTTGTAGCACTATCTAAAGTTTTTAGTCAGGGCACTGACCTCATCAGACTTGGTTCATAAAGGTAAATCTTGCTACAGTGTGAAAGTTATTGGAGGCAAAGAAGACAACCAGAAAGCTTCAGCAGTAATTAAAACTAGGACCTGAACTTAAATAATGCCCATTAATAAGAACAGAGGAAACCCTTGGAAGGTAAAAACAAATAAGAATTGTTGATTTTGATGCGGTTAATGAGAGAGAGGGGCTTCCCTGGTAGCTCAGTGGTAAAGAATCTGCCTGCCAATGCAGGAGATGTGGCTTTGATCCCTGGGTCAGGAAGATCCCCTGGAGAAAGAAATGGAAAACTATTCCAGTTTTCTTGCCTGGGGAATCCCATGGACAGAGGAGCCTGATGGGCTACAGTCCATGGGGTCGCAAAAAAGTTTGACACCACTTGGCAAATAAACAATAAGACCAATGAGAGAAAGAAAGGAGTCAAGAAAGACTAGAAGATTTTTAATTATTATATTATATATATAATATAATATAATATATATATTATATTAATTAAAATAAGACTTTAATTATTAACTATATATAAATATGTTACTTTTAACCAGTTTAGGAAATAAAGGAGAACAACTAAGATACCATGACAGATTACCCACCTTTAAATAGGCAGTCACAAAGCAAAGCCTTAATGAGTATGTGTTATTGTGTAGTTATTGTGTAGTTAGGTATTTATTTCTTTCATAGAACTCAACATTCTTTAAAGTATCTTCAAGACTGGTGAGGATTCTGAGGGACCGATCATATTCTTTCCTCTAAATGGCTTATCCAATTTAGGAATAGACTCAGGAACCAAATATTACTTTACTGTGTATAAAGCAAGAGAATGTATCATACATCTGCAGCCCACATAAGCCCTCCTCACAAGCCCTGTCTCCCCTCCACAAGTCTAGATCTTGGGACTTGATTGGCCTCATCTACCCATTGCATTTCACCTCAGCAGTTAAGAATCAGATCTGAAGAGTTGATATTTGCCAAAACATTTGCAAGGAGATCTACAGTCTCCCTTGACCCAGGGAGGATGCAGGACTGATGGGAAAGGATTGTCAGACCTCTACACTTTCTTTCCACAGTGAAACTAGAGCAAAAAAGAGAAGACAATGCCTACACTGGGAGTTCAGTCACTTCTCCCAATCTCAATGAGAGAAGTTACTGCTCTTTCTGTGTGAAAGCATGAGTTAGAAGTGGATAACGGGCAGAAATGCTCCCTTCCTCCCCTACTGATCTCTCCTGAAAATGGAATGGAAATTTGTGCCTTCCTATTCCCTCGTGGCTCAGCTGGTAAAGAATCCACCTGCAATGCAGCAATGCAGGAGACCTGGGTTCAATCCCTAGCTAAGGAAGACCCCCTGGAATATGAAATGGCAACCCACTCCAGCATTCTTGCCTGGAAAATTCCATGGACAGAGAAGCCTGGCTGGCTAGAGCCCATAAAGTCATGAAGACTGAGTATACATGCACACGCATGTTTTTTTCCATGCAAATTGAGGGATGGAATAATAAGCATTCCCAAAATGGAAATATAAATGCAGGTTAAGTAGCTTAGTCATCTGTGAGCTCTAACTAAATAGGAGAACGTGCCTCTCCCTCCCTGTATACAAAATGCAGGGTCAGGGCACTGAGAGAAATGGAAGACAGAAGACTTAAGAAATATACTAGATCACTTCCTAGCTGGGTTACAAAGGAGAAGGTTTAGTATATGGATGCAAGGGTGCCTTGTAAAACTCAAGGCAGAGTACAACTGGGCCTCAGGATGGGACCAGAGGTAAGAAAGCCACTGGGAACCAGGAAACAGACCCTCTCCACCTTTAGCCTCTGCTTCTCTAGACACATACACTGAAACTGACCAGGGTCCTATGGTGCTTATGGGCACTAAAACCTTTCTGTGTCTGCCATTTCTTGGTAACAGGAAATAAGCTTCAGTCCGCCTCCTTGACCTTCCCTGAATTCCAAAGAGCAAATTCAAACAGTTGCTAATTAGGGAAGGGAGGGGATGCAGAGTCAAAGGAGAAACAGTCAAAAGGAACATAGTGAAGCCTTGGGGCAGTGTCCTGGTTCCCCCTCAAGGGATATACTTAACAATATCTTTGAGCTCTTTTGCAGAGACTGAAACCCCCACAAGGTGGGAGAAGTTAACTGTATATATTGCCCATAAGAACTAGACCCCGGACCAGTTGAAACCAGAAGGTTGATGATGCTGACTCCCACTTACTTCACCAACAGTCAATCAGAAGAATGCCCATGAGCTGATCATGCCCTATTTGAACCATTGCTATAAAAATCCTTGCTTCCCGCTCCAGGTTGGGACATACAGGTTTGAGGGCATTATCTTGCTGTGTCCCCCTTTGCCTGCCAAAGCAGTAAAGCTATTATTTTCTACTTCATTCAAAACTTTGTCTCTGAGATTTAATTGAGTGTCAAGGTACAGAGGCTGGATTCACCTTCGATGTTTCATTTTTCTGTTTCCCTGTGGGTGGCATTCTCTGCTTCCTCCTTGCAAAACAGAAAACATGGGCAACCGTTGCTTCTTGCTTCTCCTGTGTTCTGGATCTCAGTAGCCCTTGATCTTGCTCTCAATTCTCATTTCACTGGAAAGAATCCCCAATGACCTGACATAGATCAGAGTCTCGCTTCTTGTCCCTGTGTAATATGTAATATGTGTGTAATATGTGTAATATTATAAAAAGCTGTGAAATATGACTGTGGGTATCCAATCCTCTCCACCCCAAACTGTGGGCTGTAGTTGTGGAACACAGTTAAAAGAGGGGCAGAGCTGGGAAGATACTCCAAATTGTCTTCAGTGTCTGAGTGTCCTCAGCAACTGAGATCAGGAAATAATAAGAAAATTTTAAATCTTGTAACATCTTCATGCTATGCACTAGAGATGAAATGAAGCAGTCTCTTGATAGGGACTCTTAAAATGAGAATCTTGGGAAGGCAGCCAACACCTGCACTTGGGACTTTTGCCAGATGAAGAAGGCTGCAATTTTTCTGCACCACTGGATTAAATTTGTATACAGAAAGGATTTGGGTTATTGTAAGATAAAAAGGATGTCATGGAAGAATGTCTGGTTCTCACCCCCTCTAGGAATATTTGTCAAGAAGGAAAAAGGAATGCAGCAGACAGGCCTTCTGTGTCTGCCAGATGTTCTCTGACAATATATATTGTTAAAAACTGAATTTAAATTATGAAAGCCCGCCCACCAAACAATGAAATATCCAATGGCCTGTTGATTCCCATTCATCAGGCCTCTCTGGGTGTTGCACTGGGTCAAGCTACCATTTCTTGATGTGAAATTTTAGTCTGTCTCTGGAATATTAGCCCTTTGGCCCTTTCCCTGGCTCAGAAGGTATATGAGAAGTACTTTTCTTTTGTCGCTTCCTCAATTCTACTCTTTGAAATTTCCTTTGAAGTGGAAAATAATAATAGTAATAAACAGTGAATGGTACGTTCTTTATTTCCATGATTTCATGTAATTCTTTCAACAGTCTTGTGAGATAGGAAACAGTCTTTTTTAATTTATTTAAAAATAAGCAAACATTAAAGAAATGCATATCAAAACTATTACAATGAGTTATTACCTCACATGGGTCAGAATGGCCATCATTAAAAAGTCTCCAAATGATAAACGCTGGAGAGATAAATTCTTACTGTTGGTGAGAATGAAAATTGGTGCAGCCACTATGGAGAACAGTATGAAAATTTCTTAAGAAACTAAAAGAGCTACCATATGATCCAGCTACCCTATTCCTCTGCATATCTAAAAAAGATGAAAGCTTTAATTCAAAAAGTTACATACACTCAATGTTCATAGCAGCACTATTTACAATAGCCAAGATCTGGAAGCAACATAAATGTCTACCAAAAGATGATAAATATATAAATATATATATATTTCAGCAACATGGATGGACCTGAGATTATCATACTAAGTGAAGTAAGTCAGAAAGAGAAAGAAATACTGTATGATATCACTTGCCAAGTGGGTGCAAAAATATTTGCGGTTTTGGACCATGCATTTTAAATCATTATAACTAAGCTCAAATGCATCTTTATTAATCAAAATAGGAATCTTTACAATCAACACATTTTTACTAATGAGAAATAAGTTGGTTTATTCATGTAGCATAAAAATCCATGCTTCAGGATTTGACACATCCTTGGAAAGCATTTTCTGCCTGCTGTTGGTTGTGGAAGTGGTTTCCCTGCAAAAAGTTGTTGAGATGCAGTCAGTTGGTGAGAGGTCAAGTGAATATGGCGGATGAGGCAAAACTTTGTAACCCAATTCATTCAACTTTTGAAGCGTTGCTATGTGGTGTCAGGCATTGCTGTGGAGAATTGGGCCCTTTCTGTTGACCAATGCTGGCTGCCGGCATTGCAGTTTTTGGTGTATCTCATTGATTTGCTGAGTGTAATTCTCAGATGTACTGGTTTCGCCAGGATTCAGAAAGCTGTAGTGGATCAGACAAGTAGCAGACCACCAAACAGTGACCATGACATTTTTTTGGTACAAGTTTGGCTTTGAGAAGTGTTTTGGAGTGTCTTCTTGACCCCCTCATTGAGTTGGTCATCACCAGTTTTCATCACATGTCACAATCCAATCCAATAGAGAAATGGTTTGTTGTTGTAAGAATAAGAGAAGATGACACTTCAAATTGATGATTTTTTTTTTTGATTTGTGATCAGCTCACAAGGCACCCACTTGTCAAGCTTTTTCACTTTTCCAATTTGCTTCAAATGCTGAATGACCATAGAATGGTTGACATTGAATTCTTGGGCAACTTCTTATATAGCAGTTAAGAGGATCAGCTTTGATAATGGCTCTCAATTGGTCATTGTCAATTTCCGATGTCTGGCCACTGTGCTCTTCAAGTCTCTTGTCTCCTTTGCAAAACTTCCTAAACCACCACTGCAGTGTATATTCATTAGAAGTCTAGGGTCAAATAGACTGTTGATATTTTGAGTTACCTCCACTGCTTTATGACCCATTTTGAACTTGAATAAGAAAATCACTCAAATTTGCTTTTTAACATAATTTCCATAGTCTAAAATACATATAAAATAAACAGCAAGTAATAAGCTGTTAGCAAAAAAACCATAAAGCAAGAAATGCACATCAGAGTGATATATAACATAACCACATTTAAGAATGTATTCCAATATCAAATGGCAAATTTCAACAATGTAAAAACTGCAACTATTTTTGCACCAGTCTAATATATGTGGCATCTAAAATATGATACAAATGGACTTATTTACAAAACAGAAATAGACCTACAGACATTGAAAACAAACTTATGGTTACCAAAAGGGGAAGTGGAGAGAAGGGATAAATTAGTAGTTTGGAATTAATATATACATACTGGTGGTGGTTTAGTTGCTAAGTCATGTCCGACACTTGTGATCCCATGGACTGTAGCCCACCAGGCTCCTCTGTCCATGGGATTCTCCAGGCAAGAATACTGGAGTAGGTTGCCATTTCCTTCTCCAGGGGATCTTCCTGACCCAGAAATCGAATCCAGGTCTCCTGTATTGTAGGCAGATAATTTACCAACTGATCTATGAGGGAAGCTTACATATACTCACTACTATATATAAATCACTGCAGATAGTGACTGCAGCCATGAAATTAAAAGATGCTTACTCCTTGGAAGGAAAGTTATGACCAACCTAGATAGCATATTCAAAAGCAGAGACATTACTTTGCCAACAAAGGTCCATCTAGTCAAGGCTATGGTTTTTCCTGTGGTCATGTATGGATGTGAGAGTTGGACTGTGAAGAAGGCTGAGCCCTGAAGAATTGATGCTTTTGAACTGTGGTGTTGGAGAAGACTCCTGAGAGTCCCTTGGACTGCAAGGAGATCCAACCAGTCCATTCTGAAGGAGATCAGCCCTGGGATTGCTTTGGAAGGAATGATGCTAAAGCTGAAACTCCAGTACTTTGGCCACCTCAGGCAAAGAGTTGACTCATTGGAAAAGACTCTGATGCTGGGAGGGATTGGGGGCAGGAGGAAAAGAGGATGACAGAGGATGAGATGGCTGGATGGCGTCACCGACTCAATGGATGTGAGTTTGAGTGAACTCCGGGAGATGGTGATGGACAGGGAGGCCTGGTGTGCTGCAATTCATGGGGTCGCAAAGAGTTGAACATGGCTAAGCAACTGATTTGATCTGATCTGATCTGATCTGATATATAAAATAAACAATAAGGACCTACTGTATAGCATAAGGAGCTATATTCAATATCTTGTAAAAACCTATAATGGAAAAGAATCTGAAAAGAATATATATATGTGTGTATATATATGTTCATCTGAGACTAACATAAAATTGTAAATCAATTATACTTCAATAAAATAATAAATATAAATTAAAAAATAAGTAAACAAACTAATGCCAAACACACATCTTCTATGCCAGGCTTTCCATTCCTTATCACAAGGATTATGTTTCAGTGGTTGCTAATCTGAGGACAGGGCCCAGACAGAGATGAATGAGAAACCTTAACCCTCTGTGGAATGTGAGCAGGTCCTGGGACCATAAGCTTGGCTTCAGAAGAAATGGTTTGAGGAACCAGGAGCCCAGATTGTCCACAGTGGAGGATTAGCTCCTTGACTAAGGAAAGATGAACACTCAACACAGGCTCTAATCTGGGGCTTGGGTGTATGATGCATGTGTCACTCTTTACCTCACGGGTTCAAACCATGGTGATCAGGAATAAGGGTGACTCAGTATACAAATAGGCATGCTGCTGCTAAGTCGCTTCAGTCGTGTCCGACTCTGTGTGACCCCATAGACAGCCCACCAGGCTCCCCCGTCCCTGGGATTCTCCAGGCAAGAACACTGGAGTGGGTTGCCATTTCCTTCTCCAATGTGTGAAAGTGAAAAGTGAAAGTGAAGTCGCCCAGTCGTGTCTGACTCTTAGCGACCCCATGGACTGCAGCCTAGCAGGCTCCTCCGTCCATGGGATTTTCCAGGCAAAAGTACTGGAGTGGGTTGCCATTGCCTTCTCCAACAAATAGGCATATTTACATCTAAATGTCCCTGGGAAATTATGGTGCATGGCTTTTAATCTGAAATGTGATCCCTTCTACAGATGCCTGCCTTGTAGAGCATAATGACAGTCACCTCATTTTCAGTCCAATTGTGATTGCCCCCATTTGCTTTAGTGGGCAAAGTTCTTTTCTCCTCCCTCACCCTTTAAATCCCACTAACCATATTCCATCCTCTGTGATTACTTTCCTGGGGGGCTTGGAAAGTAGGTTAGTTGTTGTCCCCTTACTTTAATTTCTGTGCTGTGCTGTGCTAAGTTGCTTCAGTCATGTCTGACTCTTTGTGATCCCATGGACCACAGCCAGCCAGGCTCCTCTCCATGGGATTCTCCAGGCAAGAACACTGGAGTGGTTGCCATGCCCTCTTCCAGGGGATCTTCCCCATCCAGGGTATCTCCATCTCTTAAGTCTCCTGCACTGGCAGGCAGGCTCTTTACCACTAGCACCACCTTCAATTTCTACTTTCAGTTGAGTAACAGTAACCCAGGTTCCCTCCCATTCCACTTCCCTCCTTTAACTTTAGGAAGGTTTAAATAAAGCTGGAGTCTCCCAGAGACCTATACTCTAGGTTCTTCCTTCTTTGCCATTCCTGAAAAGACCAAGCACGCTCTTGCCTATTGGCCTCTGCATTTACTCTTCCCTTCCTTGGTATGTGCACATGACTTAACTTTTTACTTTCTTCAGGTTTCTACTATAAAGTTATTTTACTAAAGGGGATTTCCTTAATTCTCCTCTTTCTTTCCTTTCCTCCTCATTTTCTGTATTACTCTCCAAAGCATTATCAGTATCTAACATTATGTCAGCAATATACCATGGATATTATCTGTTTATCTCTCTACAGTAGAATATAGGCTCTGGAAAGCATTGCCTTAGCTGTTTTATTGTTATCTGCAACATTCAGTACAGGGCTGTCCCAACATAGATGACCAATGAATATTTTCTGAATGAGTAAATGAAATGCAACCATCAGAGTAGTTTAGAAAAAAAACCTAAAACATCAAAACAAAACACAATAACAACCAAAACCCTTGCATGTGACAATAAGGGTCCTATGATTGAACACATTTATTTATTTTCTTGTACTTTTATATCCCGGGTATCAGGCTTCCTTATAAATTCCTTGTTTTCTCACAGTTCTAAAGCTCAGTCAGCTTCCCTGCATTTCCACATATACTCCCAACCCCTGAAAGCCTTCCCTATTTTTACAATGCCAGGAAGGAGTGACATAACAATACATCTGGTGACCCACTTAGAACAGGCCACACTTAAAACTATCCTGTGTTAAAGGGGACTATTTTAAATGGACCACCCTGTATGTTATATTAGATTGTGATTTTCTGCCAATGAACTCAGAAGTGTTTTATAAATAAAACGATGATGTTGGAGAAAATTATTCTCTTTTTTCTTTTTAATTCACATGGAAAATTTTATTGTACAAACCTTCTACTCAGCTGTGCAATGACAAAGCAATGTGGCCCAGGAAGATGGTTCTTCTGGTTCAGAATCTGCCTGTTATGATTTGTTGCTGCTAAAAAGTAGGCTTCAGCTTTCGGGGGGAAATTAGAGAAGACTAGATTCCATCGAAACAAGCTTCTAGGTAACAGCATGCATCCTCTAAATTTCACTTCCTGCTTCCTAGAGGGTTTTTACTGGGTCCCCGAAAGGAAACTCAAGTTCCTTTCTTGAAGAGGAAAGGAAAGAGAAAACGAAAAGCAGACTAATGTACAGCTGTTCCACAAGAATGCAGTTGCTGGATATCTCCTGACAGGGGGTTCTGTTGTGCTTTGAAGAATAACGTGACTATTCAAGCTCAGAATGAGCTTCTGTAATATAAAAATTAAAACTCCATTCCAAACCTTCACACGCATCTAAAGCCAAGCCCTTTCAGATGTGCGGTAGGGATCTGTTTACTTTGTACGGAAAATCATTTTCTTTTTATTAGCAAGCTTCAGGGTATCCTGACCATCTGAAAGGCTGTTACCTCTCAGAGGGCAGTCACGGGGCATTCTTGGCAGGAACAGGGGCCAGAAAGACTGGAAATCTTATTTTGCAACATTTTCTGCCTGGCTTTTAAAGTCAAAGAAGACAAGTGGTTCTGATAAGTTCAGCAGTACCTTTCCATTCGAGTCGCCTTACTGTCCCAAGCTGACCTGGGGAGGTTAAAAACCAAACCAAGCCAAAAGAAACAAAAAATAAAAACAGAAACTGAAACCAACATATCATGAAGAACCTTTTCCTTTCTCTGCAAGCAAATTTGAGCCAGTAGGAGGTAACTGTTCTCATCCTATTTTCATCAAGAAACCAAGCACAAGATTTCTTCGTGGCTTACTTACTGGACTCAGGATGGAGTGGAGGATGGTGAGGGATTCAATAATCTTTAAATACATTTTTCGTTCCATCTTTCCCTGGCTGTCACCGTGCCCAGTTTTGCTTTCCTGCTGTTGTTTAATTGTTCACCTTTAAGGCCATTCTGATTTCTTCTCATTTCATCAAATCCCACCAAGAGACCTCTTTTGACAGGTATGCCTTGAACCTTCCAATTCACCATGATGTCCCCATTTCTCACTTAGAGCAAAGATTTTCCAGGGACCCAAGTACTCTACTGTTGGAATTAGGTATTTTTTTCCATCTCTCTACTGTTACAATTAAGTCAAATAAACTTTCCACAGAAACCTTCTGACTTCCCTGAGCTGCCAGATCACCCCTTGATTTCCGACACCAGAGACTAAGCCCTTGAATTTCAGTAGCCTGTAGGGTCCTTGGTTCAACTGCAAATCCCTCCAGTGGCCAGCTCCCTCTGCCTTTCAAATGCCTCTAATTCACACATCCTTTTCATTGTTACTTTACCATCTATTCACTAACATCAAATCCGCTCTTTGTTCATGTTTTTTCAGCCATCAGCCCTCCTAGTGCCATTTGTTGGGGGATCCTGTCAGTCACCTCTGGCTCATCACGAAAAGAATGTGTTCTAATCCCACACTTCCATATGGCCTCATGATATTATTACAGTTGCATTCTCTGTCTACAGTAGGCAAAATGAAACACATGCTGTAAGAATGGATGCTTTTTCTTTGGCCCTGCCGCCTGGTATGTATGATCTTACTTCTCCCACCAGGGATCGAACCTGCTCCCCCTGCAGTAGAAGGGTGGAGCCTTAACCATTGGACTGCCAGGGAAATCCCAAGAGTGGGTACATTTTAAGCTGGTTCCCAAGGCAGACTTTAATAGAAAATGAGCGAGGTCACCTTTAGGATCTTTTCCACCCATTGGCCTCTACTTGGAATGGGATTTCCTGATAGTTAATAATTCTCTGTCAGATCACATAAAATACCTGCTTCTGGATCTTGCTTTTAGGTCCTTAGACTACATAGGTGATGATTTTAAGTGGAGACTGTAAGGAAATCTCAGCAGTGTACATGTTAATCCCAAGTGTACTGTAGAGTTTGGGGGTAAAGGTTGGGGACTAAGTGGAGATGGTTTTATGTAATAATTAAGCTCTCATTTATTGAGGAACTACTTCAGGCCAGGCACTAACTAGTTATTTTACATACATCCTCTTAATTACATGTGGCTAGAGACTTACAATTCAGTTATCAATGAATTCTACCTTCTGGAATTTATTTCCTCAACAGCTATTTTTCTGTATGTGATATTTAGAGCACGAACCTAAGAAGCTGAGGAATCTGTGCTCAATTTTTTCCTCTTTTATGGGGACAAAAATCTTAATGTCTTAGAATAAGGTCATTAATTTCTCATCTGTAAAGTCTGACAATGTTAATACGTATTTAATGGTATTGATGTGACAAGTAAATTAGATATTATGATCAAGATGGGAATTACAGTGATTGTTCTATGGTAGGTGCTTAATAAATGAGAGCAGTGGTTATAATATTTACCTAGATATGTTTCTGGCAAGGGAGGAGGCACCCAGAGCCAAAACTTATTGGTACTAAAATTCTTTATTTGGGGGGTGACATCATCAAGATGATGACATAGGTTAATTCTAACTTTGCTCCGCCTTTTAAGAAACTGACTAACATCTATTCAAGGACAAGATACCACTATGGAAAACAGTATGAAAGATCCTTAAAAAATTAAAAATAGAACTCCATATAGTTCAGAAACTCCACTTCTGGAATATATCTAAAGGAATTAAAAATACGAACTTGAAAAGATACCTGCACCTCCATGTTCATAGCAGCACTGCCTACAACAGCCAAGATAAGGAAACAACCCAACTGTACATCAATGGATAAAAAGATAAAGAAACTGTATATATGCACATAACAGAATATTATTCAGCCAATAAATGAAATTCTACCATTTAGAACTTGAGGGCATGATGCAAAGCAAAATAAATCAGTCAGAAAAAGACAAATACTATATGATCTCACTTATGTATGAAATCTAAAAAAAAGAAAAAAAAAAAAAAAGCCAAACAAAATCAAGCTCATAGCAAAAGCTCTTGTGATTACCAGAAGAGTGAGTTTGACAAAGGGAAAATTAAAGGAAGGTGATCAAAATGCACAACCCTCCAGTGTAATTACAACATGAGATTGTAACTAACTCAGCTGAATGATACATAGAATAGTTGTTAAGAAGGTAAATATTGAGTCCTCACCCATAAAGAGAAAATTTTTTCCTTTTTTCCATTCTTTTCTTTTTACTCTGTCTATATGAGAAGATGGATGTTAGCTAAAACTATTGTGGTAATCATTTCACAATAGATATAAATCAAACCATCATGTTGTATGCCTTAAACTTATACAGTGATGAACATAAATTATTTCTTAGTAAAACTGGAAAAAATTCTTTAAGGTTTGTGAACAAAAAGGTATATCCTGATTCATAAAGGTTCTGAACCACTAATGGACCCATGAGTGTTCATAGAGTTAGGGAGGAAAGTGGATGGGGAAGTCATAAACACCCCACCTCAAATGGGGTCTTTAACAGTAAACCGAGGTTCACTTGCAGAGCTCCCATAACAAATGAGCATATGGTGAGCATTTGAGAGAGGAGCACACATCCATGGAGGAAACTCTTAAGTTTTGGGAATTTGGGAAGAGTAGGGGGAAAATGTCTTAGAAATGAGAAGAAATGAGAAAATTAAGGAAATCCTCAGAGGTTTATTCTTCATTAAAAATTGCAAATAGGAGTTTATGTCTGCATTTAAACCTCTGGGCTAAGATGCATTCCTCCACACTATGACCTGGTGAAAACAGATCTGTGTGCCCTTTAATCCATGACCACTGTAGATCAAGTTACCTCTTTGAAAGAACTTTTCTTTCTCTGGCCGACTAAATGAATTGAAATTGATGTACTTAATTGTTTTCTAAATTGCAATTTCTCTCCCCCAGATGTTTTTTATCAATGTTGAGCCCAATGGGCTCTGTCAGTCACATGGGGAGATGAAGTCATGTGGTAATAAAAGGGAAGGGGTGGGGGCAGGAAGGGAAATGCCATACAGCATATTGTCTAATTGAAAAATGTGCCCATAAATGCTGAGCTTGAAACCTGTCTCTCCCCAAGGGCTACTCACAATAAACAGTATACATATCTTTGGCACTGAAAACATTAGACTTCTCCCTTTTCTTCATTATTAATTCAGGCCAATGCAAGCATTTCCTTCTATTGTCATTCTTGGGTGAAATCACTGTGCTGGAATTGTGAAGCAAGGTAGCAAAATTCCAAAGTGAAAGCTTAAATGTGGAAGGTAGGAGCATCAGGGCTAGAGGGTGATGGTTAGGGTAATGGCGATGAAGGATAGCCTTAGTTCTAACCTTACAGAGGTGAGAATGAGAAATAGCAATAATATCAAAGGACATTTCTGAGAAGCAGTTGCTAATGTCAACACAACCTGAAACAGAGGAGGATATGGGTGGGAATATGTTACTTGGGTAAGTCAGACAGTCTCAGGCTTGAATGCATACCAACGAAAGCTTGAAACACAACCGGGTAGAGTGGGAAGGACAGACAAAAGGGGAAGGGTGGGTGTGTTTCTCATAGCAGGAAGGAGAGGGCTGCAGATGTAGGACCCATGTCAGCATTTGAGAGAGACAGGAAGACGAGGAGAGAGAGCAGATGCTCACAAACAAACCTAAAGAAGTGAAAGGAAGACCCCCTCCACCAATCCGCCATGTTAGTCACTCAGTCATGTCCAATTCTGTGCAACCCCATGGACTGTAGCCCACCAGGCTCCTCTGCCCATGGGATTCTCCAGGCAAGAATACTGGAGTGGGTTGCCATTTCCTTCTCCCCAACCCCCCATAGTAGAAAATAAATGGGAACTGGCTGCAGTACAAAAAGAAGTTCCCTGAGAGCTTTTTCTTGTCCTCCACCTATCATCACTTGCCCTGTACTTTACCCTGACTATGTAAAATCGGTCCAGTTTTTTAGACATTGTAGGAAATGACTTCTAACCAATGGGATGGTAACTAAAAGGTTTTTATTAGCCCTCACTGTCAAGAAGTCCTCTCTCTTGTGTCAGAAAAAAAGCCTCTTTCCTCTTGTTCCATCATCACTGAAGAAGAAGGACACCTGGTCATTATAGAAGAAATCTAATGAATCACTCATTTTTCACTCATTTAATTTAGCAATACCTCACATTTGACAAAAACAAACTCCAGGGACTTCTTCAAGTTCTTTGATTGCACTGGAATCTTAATGAATCGACCCCTTCTTTGAAATATGAGGACTACTGCCCAAATTTATAATCCTTTATAATTTTCTTTGTAGTGATACTGGAGTAACCAGATTCAAGCTGCATGAGAGTTAGAGTCAGCCATACATAATACCAAAGATTTAGAGGACAAAAAATCACAGTGTATTAAGACTTGGATGAGGGGAGTTTTGTCTGGGCTGTAAAATTTACCTTAAACTCTCAGTTCTCCTTTGGATTAAAATCATCATCATTATCACCATCCTCATCATCATCACTTTTCCTCTCATCTTATTCTTCTTTGTCTTTTCCCCTTATTTTGCCTCTTCTATCTTCTTCCTCCATCTTTTCTTTTTTTTCTTTTCTTGCTTCTTTTTCCACTTCTTTTTTCCCTTTCTTCTCTTGCCCTTCCTCCTTCTTCTTTTCTTTTTCTTCTTCTCTTTGTATTTTTCTTTTCCTCTTTTCCCTTTTCTTCCTCCTCCTTCACTTTTTCTTCCCCATCCCCAGTTCTTCCTTTTTTACTCTATGATTTGTAAAGTCTTCATTCTGTGCCAAGATTTAGAGAAGCATTTTACCATGTCATCTCATTTCATCTAGGTAATAGCCCTAAATATGATATTCAGATGAAGAAATTGTCAAAGAAAATAAGTAGTTTACCCACCCACATGGCTAGTAGGTGTGACTGTGGGTCTCTTTGACTCCAAGTCAATGCTTTTAGCAAGATTTTCCCTAAGAAAGGATGATAAGTATAGGGGGGAGAAAAAAATAAAAAATAATTATTTAAATTTGCAATTTTAGAAAATAAAAACATTTTTACTTATGAAAATTTGAAGTAAAATGAGCTGAGATAATTAAAACATTATAGAATAAGTATCTTTTGAGAGAAAAACTGTAAAGAAGAAATCATAGAGGCGCGACAATACCTTGAAATACAGAAAGGTCTTTAAAAGTATAAATAATTATTTATTTATAATAGCCAAGACATGGAAGCAACCTAGATGTCCATCAGCAGATGAATGGATAAGAAAGCTGTGGTACATATACACAATGGAGTATTACTCAGCCATTAAAAAGAATACATTTGAATCAGTTCTAATGAGGTGGATGAAACTGGAGCCTATTATACAGAGTGAAGTAAGCCAGAAGGAAAAACATAAATACAGTATACTAACGCATATATATGGAATTTAGAAAGATGGTAACAATAACCCGGTGTACGAGACAGCAAAAGAGACACTGATGTATAGAACAGTCTTATGGACTCTGTGGGAGAGGGAGAGGGTGGGAAGATTTGGGAGAATGGCAATGAAACATGTAAAATATCATGTAAGAAACGAGTTGCCAGTCCAGGTTCGATGCACGATGCTGGATGCTTGGGGCTGGTGCACTGGGACGGCCCAGAGGGATGGTATGGGGAGGGAGGAGGGAGGAGGGTTCGGGATGGGGAACACATGTATACCTGTGGCGGATTCATTTTGATATTTGGCAAAACTAATACAATTATGTAAAGTTTAAAAATAAAATAAAATTAGAAAAAAAAAATTATTTATTAAATCTCACAGTAGATTCTCAAGAATGAATAAATGTGCTATTAAAAAGGACTTAACAATTCTTCTAATTTCTCTGCATAAATTATGATCAGCTATCAAGATCAGAAGACCAGGGACTTCTCTGATGGTCCAGGGGCTAGGAGTCCACGCTCCAATGCAGGGGCCTCGGTCAAGGAACTAGATCCCACATGCCACAACTAACAGCTTGCGTGTCACAACTCCTGTGTGCTGCAACAAAGACTCGATGCAGCTAAATAAAAATAAACTATTAAAAAAAAAAAAGAAGACCGAATTGTAGCTGCTTTACACTTTACTAAAAGAAGTCTGGAGATAGACTTTTCCAGGGCAGTCGGAATGGTTCAGTTATGTTATCAAGACCCATTTTCCCCTCTATTTTTACTCTACCATTGTCAGCATATTGGCTTTTGGTCCTTAGACTTGTATCTCATTATGCTAAGATAACTGCCACAGTTCCCAGCTTCACATTCTCATCTCATTACATGTAGGAATAGAAGGAAAGTTTTCTTCCTTGTGTGATTTTTGTCTTCTTTTTTTAAGAAAGAAAATAGTTTCCAGAAACTTCCCCCTAACTGTCCCCCACCTGTCCCCCAGCAGGCTTTCTCTTATGTTTCGTTAGCTAGAGCTGAGTCACATGACAACCTCTAATCTCTAGCAAAGGGAATGGAATAGCAAGTGGGGCTGGAGAAGGGGCTAAACTTCTTCGGAAGTGTGGAGTCTGCTTGCTACCAAAATTACATTTGGAGTTTATTTAACAGGTAAGGGGTGGGGAGGTGGATGTTGGGTAAATAATTAACAGTGTTTGCTATACTACCTTATTTATTTCACATGGAAAAATGCCTTCCTTAATCTCCCTCAACTGAGAGCAGACTCGAATGGAATATTTTGCCTAATGAAAACAAAGATGGCGAGGAAACAAGAATCCCATGAAATATTATAGTTAGTTTGACTCTTCCTTTCAAACTTCCAGCTATTCTGTTCTTATTCCAATCTAAATACTAGGAGGGCTTTGAACAGGAAGGTGGAGGAGAATGACTCAAAATTTTATTTTTTTGAGAGGATATGGACAAGTGAGAGATAGGTATGTAAGTAAGTAAACATGTGTCACTAAAGATGGATGAAGCTTTACATTTGCCACAGCACATGAAGAAACAGCTAATGACAGTCAGGACAAAGGGGTGAAGTAGTCAGAGGCTCAGAAAAGTCCTGAAAGATTCAGTAATAGCCTTCTTATTCTTTTTTGGTGAACCCAACACAGTGAGCCAAGGGCCTCAAGGCTAATCTAATATCTAAGATAATCAACACCAGCAACAACAACATTATTACATAGTGCTATGTGTCAGGCATTGTTTTGAGCACTTTATCTATGTTGTCAATTAACTGTTGACATTGCACTGTGAGGTATCTATTATCATTTCATTTTTCAAATGAGGAAACTGTGGCATAGACAGGGTAAGAAATTTCCCAAGCTTACACAGTAAAAGGCAAGTTTGTGTTTTGTTGTTTTTGGTTTCTTACATTCTTTTAATGTATTATTCACGTGCATCTGTTTTATGTTTTATGTCCAATGATTGGCTCTTTCAAATAATCACATCAAGAGGCCTAATAACATCTCGTTCCTTAACAACAGATACAAGAAAATGTGGTTATTTATGGACTTTATCTTAAGCAAGGAGATCAAATCAGTCAACCTTAAAGGAAATCAACCCCGAATACTCGTTGGAAGGACTGATGCTGAAGCTGAAGCTCCAATACTTTGGCCACCTGATGCAAAGAGTGGACTCATTGGAAAAGATCCCAATGCTGGGAAAGATAGAAGGCAGGAAGAGAAGAGGGTGACAGAGAATGAGATGGCTGGATGGCATTACCAATGCAATGGACATGAACTTGGGCAAACTCTGAGAGATGGTGAGGGACAGGGAGGCCTGGCATGTTGCAGTCCATGGAGTTGTGAAGAGTCAGACATGACTGGGCAACTAAACAACAAGAATAATTACTCTTAAGCACGCTTTGGAAATCATTAGTGCTGATTTTATCAAGGAGCTATTTCAACCACAATCACATAATTCAAAGTAAACATCAGTTGAGTTAAGGCAATACAGGCAGACTGAAATAAATCAAACTATTCTGAACAATTAATCTATATATTTCACTTGTATCAGAACAATAATCTGAATGGCAAAATGTTGTATATTATCTCATAATCCTTAATGACAGTGTAATGGGCCTTTTGACATTTACGGTGATTACTCTGAGGCTAGGAAGACAAAGGACTTGATTCATTGGAGGTTTATCCACTGGCTTATTTAGTCTCTCTTGTTTCTTGAGATCACTTTTCAGTTTAGAGTGTACCAGGGACATCATGATTGCATTTTCAGTTAGCATGGAGCAGTGCAATTTCTTGAGAGGAAGGCATGGTTCCTTGGCAGCACCTATGCTTTTGATAGTCATGGCTTCTTCAACCCTTTTCCTTTCACTGATTTGAAGACTAATGAGCTTGGATCAATTTCAGAATCACAACCAAATATTTTAAACCTTGCAGTTGTAAGTTTTACATTTTCATTCACTTGAATCTATAACTTCATTACATTACAATCAGCAGGAGCATTCACCAGTCTAGTTCAAACATTTTTGGATGTCTTGTCAAGGAGCTGTTCATTGTTAGAATCCTCTGTTGTTAGAATAACCAACAACCTTCTTGTGATACAGCTGGGCCCAGTACAATAACTCATGTTCCCTCATGAATGGTACCTCCAAAGCTACTAGTCCCTAACAGTTCATCTAGCCACTGCTATCTTGTAAAGGCCAGAGATTGACTTTTAAAGCAGGTATTCTATCTCCAGAGTTCATGTTCTTAACCCCTACCCTATATTTTCTCTCCCGAATCTGTGTTTTTCACCACTAAATTAGAATACTAAAATTGTAGCAGGTTTATAAATGAAAAAATACAGCCAAATAGGAAAGACCAGTGATGGTGTTATGGGATTGAGAAGAATAGGACACACATGGCAATGAAGAACTGGAAGGTTTGGGGAAAGAAATGAGGAACAGTTATATTTTGAATGGAAACATGTTGCAGAAGGAGAAAGTCACAGAGAAATAATCGGATGTATTTCAGGTCGGCTGCTAACCAACTGAGTTCTTAAGTTTCCCACCTGAGAGTAGAGTGGGTTAATGGGGTTGTTGTCCTGGCAACTTTTTTATACGTTCTCTCTCACCATCTCTCTGGACTCAGTGGTTCACATGACCACGACATCACTATGAAGCTGTTCTACAAGAGTACTTTGTCCTGACATGGAGAAAGGACTTTCTGATAGCCCAGACACCTTTTGTATGAGGACGAATGGGAAGAGAGGTCTTCATTTTGGAAGCATTTCTTGTCTAACCAGGGATATAGCCCCCAGTGACAGCCTCTCCCTATCAGATGATGGATGGGGCAGTGAGCCAGCTAGCCATGGTCCTAAGGCAATACCAAGATACCTTTGAGGCTTAGTTCATAATGTAGCAGGTTCTTCTGCTTGTCACATGGCAAGGCTGAAGGTACTTTCAGAATCTTGTTTTCATGGTCTGGTGGTGAACAGCATTTTGGGACAGCAATTCAATTATCCCTTTTTAACGAAGAAGTAAATCAGAAAGCACTTTCATATATGCAGCTGCCCAAAGTTCAAGTGGAACCATAGAAACGCATGACAGGCCTGCAATACTTACCAGGCTCCATCTGCATGCAGTCTGATGACTGTGTTTTTATAGAACCAGAGATGTGTAGCATTTAGGACATTTAAGGCAATGTATCTCATTCAAATCTTTCTCTTTACAGATGAGAAAACTGAAGTCTAGAGAGATTAAACAATTTATCAATTTTCCCCAGAGAGAGCTAATACTGGAACACATGTTGTTTGACCCAGGATCCAATGCTCTTTCCCACACACCCATCTCCCTGGGTCAGTGACATTCTCTGGAAATGCAAAGAATGATTACTATTGGGACAAGTTGTATAGAGAAAGGACGTCAGAAACTTTGGCTTAGGGAAGAGGGAAGGGCAAACCAGTTTGACTCAGCACTTTGCTTGAAACTGAAGCTTATTGGATGCTAATTACAGGAGGCTCCATCTTATTGATTGAAATCCTTTTGTGGGGAATAATCTTCTCACCCACATGAAAGCAAGGTATTCTTCCATATGCACTTTGGTACTACTATTAAGGAAACTCAAAGAGGTTATTTACCAAATAGCTCCTTTACTCTTCCCACTAAGAATTCATTGCTTAAATTTAGGGGAGTGGTTTTTTTGAGAATTGTCTGGCCCAACAGTAGGTTGCATTTTAAGCTGGAATCATTTGCTTCTCTTCTTGCTTCTCTCTCTTTACTATTCTCAAGAATTTTACTTTGTTTCTTAATTGGAAAATTAATAACAATTAGTTCTTAGATAAATTAAAAAAAATACATTGTGAGAAGAAAATATCCATCTGAACTCTGACCCTCGGGCTTCTGGTTCCCTTTTCTAAAGAACCCCGAAACAAGCTTCTCCTGTTTTCCTAAACAATATCTATTTTAAAATATATTAATATACAACAGCCTCTTTTAAAAAACACTGTAGCATATTATTTTCATTGTATTGTACCCTTGCTTTTTCTCACTAATGTTTCTTTAAAATTATTGCCTATTATGTAGAGTTTTACTTTTTTCATTTTAATTATAGTTAAACTTTAAAAGATTGATGAAATATACTCTATTTCATTCTGGTACTCCTCTAGTGCCTGTCAGGTGGCCAAACCCTGGAAGATGAGTTTAACAGAGCAGATCACAGGAACTGGTCCAGAAAGGTCTGTTGCTTCCAGGCCCAAGAATCCAGGAGCCCCTCTCTGTCAAGTGGGCTTCCTGGGTGACTGCTCTGTAATGTGATTATCTGTCGCATTCGATGACCTTCCCTGTCTGGCTTAGAGAAGAGGGTTGGTGGGGTCCTGAGAAGCAAACTTGCCTTGCATTTGTGTCTTGGCTGCTCTGTCGTTGGAGTATTGCAATCCTACTCTGTGATTTCTCCGAGGAGACGTTGGGTTTTGCTGGCAGGCAGAGCTTCGGGCTGCTCCGTGGAATGTCTTTGGTTCTGCAGCTTCAGGAGGAGCCAGGAGGCTGTGCTTGCTGGCCAAGGGAAACACTGCTTCAGACTCAAGACCACGACTTGGCCAAGACTCTGGGGCCTGCTGAATTTTGGAGAGGGCTATCTCATACCCCTTACTTACCCCAACCACTCTTTCCCACTAAAAGTTAGAGGAGGATGGAGTGACTCTGAAGTCTGGTTTAGTCGCTAGCACATAACTATTACCACGGTGAAATGGATTCCTGGCTCACTCGGGGACAATAGGGTAGGCAAGTGCCTCCTTCCTTCACCGAGAAGGAAGGAGAAGGAGAGTCAAAATCAGACATTTCAAGTCGCAGCAGCAGTCACGCTCTGTGCTTAGACAAATAATCTCCAGGAGACCTAAATCCCCTGTTCATTGTGAAAACAGACAGTGCCAGAGTGAAACAGAATTAAATTGTTTCTCTTTCATGGCAGCTGAAGTGTAAAAACCATTCTATTCCGACCTTGTGGTCAGAATATCCTGACACCTCATAAATTATCATAAGGGCTCAGGGCCCGGGAGGCTGCAGAAGGCTGGACGTCCGGCTACACTCAGGCCTGTCTTCTTGCTCCCAGCCTTTCTGATAGGCAGGCACCAACGTCAGGGAGTGGAGGAATGCGGTTTCCCCAAAATCAGGTTTTCTGAGTTAGGACAAGTATTTCCGCCCACTTTTATGTTTTGAGAGTTTGTACAGCCACAGGCTCTGCTACTGTCATGAGTAGTTTATTTAGAGGCAGGAGAAGCACAGAGATAGCGCCCAAGCCTGATGGAAACTCTGAGGTGGTTTTATCTTAGTAGAAAAAACAGAAAGAAAGAGTGTGAGAAGGGAGTAAAGAGAGACATGAAAGCTGAAGAGATAAAGAGAGGAAATGAATAAAGAAGAAAAAAGAAGGAGAAAAAGTGGATGAAAGAAATGGTCTCTCCAGTTAGATGTGGCCTTAACTCCCCCTTCTCCCCTCCCCGCGTTGCCATCTGGTTACCCGGAAACAGAGGGCAGCTGGGAACTCCTGCATTTCCTTGCCTCCTGGGTAGCTTCCTTTAGCTCCTACACCCTTCGGTACCCGACACACAGTAGGTGTTCTGTAAATGTTTGCCAAGTGGAAAGACTTACAAATGGGTCCCCAAGAGGGGAAACATTTATTTTGGGGAACTCTGAGAATGTAGAGACAAGTCATTTGGAGCAAACACTTTTCCTGTAGCCTGAATCACCATAAGGTTTAAAGAATCTGGGTATTTGTGGGTGTGTCTGGATGTATTGTGTGGGAGTGTGGGTGGGTGGTCTGGATGGGTGGGTAAGGAGTGACAGGAGGGCCCTTGCAAATATAGAGGGCTCCATAACTACTGTAAAAATAGAACTGCAACAGCAAGCCCAGACCTCCAGCCATGCAGTGACCAAAACTGACCTTGGCAGAGACGAATAATATTGTGGAGATGGATTCAAGAATTATTAGTCAACGTTTTCAGTCCCTATGGGCTATGCTTTTTTTTTTTTTTTTTTTAAAGAACCACTGGGTAGGTTTTTGGCAAGGCAAATGACTGCAACAGTCTGTAGGATTCCAGAGCCTTCTAAGCACTTTCTAGACTCTGCAATATTGATGTATTTTTTATTTCTGGTTCCTTTTTTTCTCTAATGAGATATCTTTTCTGGTTCCATCTTTGGGCAAAGAATATGATTTCTCAGTGGCCTCTGCTTTTAATACCTCTCTTCTTGAAAATTATATCTAAAGCATTCTTCACCAACAGGCAGACAATTCTAATTCCTCTGACTTGGAGAAGAAGAACGGAAGATCCCAGGGAGTGGAGTATTAAAAACCTGTTTATATCAGGCTTCAGAGTAGGTCACAGTATATTATTTTTTGCACCTGTCCTGGTGCACAAATATTTACTCATGATGATGTTCGCTGTGTTATGGTGAAGGAAGGCAGGGCCAAAGGAAGTAGTTTTGGCTCTTTGACTGGAGATAACCCACTGGGCAAATACCCTACACCTGTGGGTACCTGACAAGTTCGAGTTGCTTATATACATACATATATCTGTTTTCACACTATAGCAAACTCTCATATTTAACTGAGATGTTTTTACTAGAGAAATAGTAATCTATGAGGGTTGGTAACAGATCCTTAAACTCTGCAGTTATGTTGGGTACCAGATGGTAAGTCCTAGAAATAAAGTTTCTTAGATGTTGGAGGTAGCATGCTACAGATTTAGACTTCCAGGAGTATCATGAAACTAAATTTTTTCTGTGAAACTGCATTGATAACAACCTTGAATACTATAGCTCTATTTCCCTCATGTATCTTTTTGGAATTTACCTAATCATTCCCCTGCTAATCAGCCTAATTCTTGATTCCATATGACCATCTCACTCTTGTAATTGTTGTACACATCTGTATGTATTTATGATGATTTTATGTATTTTATTTCTCTCCCATTAGGCCTTAATCTCCTTGAGGACTGGAATCAGTGTAATCTTTATTCTGTATCCCCTAGTGCCTGGGATTGTTTTGTGAATCGTACGTGGAGTCAATAATGAAATACACATTCTACTCTCTGAGGAGCATTCTAATGCTAGATTGACTTGTTTCACTCACTTCTTCTTCCATCTCTTTACTAGTCAGTGCATGTCAAGAAATGCTGATATCAGCCAAGGGAGGACAAAATTAGGAAAAAATATGATTCTAAAATTATATAATACAATTCAAAGTCAAGAGTAAATTACCTATGCATTTTCCTTGGCTGTTTAGGTAGCAAGATGGTATTTAAATTGTAGGTAAAGGTTTCTGACCATAAGCAATTATCCAAACTGTAGTGAAATATAAACTTTCTATCCAGTTGCTAAATATTTTCACATATGTTTCTCTTGAGCTGTTCTCTTGGGGGGCATTCTTATGGACCCTTCACCATTAATACCTCCTCCATTTTGAGTCAGGTCCCATGGTCAAGGGAAGCACCTAAGGACAATCAACTAAATAAATCTGCCCCATTTCTGAACAAGGTTCTATGTTCTTTGGCACTATTTTATTGAAGCTACTGACTCTTAACGGCTTCCCAGGTGGTGAAAATGGTAAAGAATTCTCTTTCCAAAGCAAAAGAAGCAGGTTCAATCCCTGGGTCAGGAAGATTCTCTGAAGAAGGAAATGACAACCCACACCAGCATTCTTGCCTAGAAAATTCCATGGGCAGAGGAGCCTGACGGGTTACAGTCCATGGGATCACAGAGTTGGATACGACTGAGTACTCACACATGCACACACACACACATACACACACACACACATACACACACACTGACTCAAAGCTCCAGTCTTAATGCAACATCGTTGCTCTAGCTTATTACTTCAACTTTCTTCCCAGGATTGCAGATGGATTCATGCTTCAGTTCCTTTTCTTCCCTTGGTAATATTTGCCTATGTTGGTCCTAGATACGTCTGTGAAATACATTTCTACAATTTCCCCCCTTTTCCCTCTGTTGTGTGGTCATGGACTGTACCCTGGACACTCAGCATGCCTCCCTTGACACACTGCCAGGTACCTCTCCATACTCTTCAGCACTGATACCAACTCCATCCTAAACTTAGCTTTATCAAGAACCTGCCCTTATTCAGCTGTCTCCATAGGAAAAGCTATTGAATAAATATTGAATAAATTAAGAAATTAAATGCACAATAATAAAAAACTTTGGAAATGTGCACTCCTCATTTTATCTCTTAGAATATAAGATCTTCATCCTAGTGTTTTGCATGCATTCATCCATCCATTAACCTGAGGGGAGATTCTAATTTTTTGCATAAGGAATTCAGTGAAAAAGATAGGAATCAGTCAGCTTCTAACATACGAAATAGATTGTGAACAAAACATTAGGCCAGAGGGCCAACCTGGCATTAAGAAAGTTTTCTCCAAATCTCTTCATTGCTCCCTTTTAGTTACAACTTAGCCTAAAGGGCTTATGCTCTGTGATTACTCCTCCTGTGTAGAAAAGATAGGTCTTTACTTATGATATTTAGGCAGCTCCATGGCAGTTGCAAAAGAGTTGGACATGATTCAGTGACTAAAGAACAACAACGACAATGGCATCAGAAGGGTAAAATGGAAGAACAGTCTAGGGAGAACCAGCTCCTTTTTTGACTCCAGAGATTGTGAGAAAGAGAAGAGGAGAGAGAGTAAAGCAGTCAGACACCTTTCTCCTTCTTTATCATTAGGCAAGTTGAAGGGAACTCCAAGAAACAAGTTGGGATTGGAGAGGAAGCCACCTTTGTGGCTGCTTTAAATCAAGTTGGTCATAGTCACAGAGACCTGATAATGCAGCGAGCTCAGGCAGACAGGCTCCGAAGCTGATATTTTGTGAGCCATGCTTGGTCTCATGTGCGTAGACAGATCTCAAAAAGAGCTGAGAATCTGGCTAAGAAATGAAAAGAGTGAAATGGTTTTATAGCAAGAGTTGCAATGAAGACCTCTTAACCCAGGGCCTAATGATAGTCACAGCCAGACCTCAAAGCGTTCTCTAACACCAGTAAGAGCAGAGACGACACAGAGTCAGCCAAGGATTGGGCTTCCTTCATAGCTCAGTTGGTAAAGAATCTGCCTGCAATACAGGAGACCTGGGTTTGATTCCTATCTTGGGAAGATCCCCTGGAGAAGGAAATGGAACCCACTCCAGTATTCTTGGGTGGAGAATCCCATGGACAGAGGAGCCTGGCAGGCTACTGTCCATGAGGTCACAAGATTTGGACTCGACTTAGTGACTAAACCACCACCTCCACAGACAAGGATCACCAAGTCCAAGGTAAGACTGGCTAGATGCAAAGTTGTGCTGCCCACAGCCCTCAACTGCTGCGTGCTAGCAGGGCAGGCAGCACCCATGTTGACCCAGATGATAATCCAGAGGCAGAAGGAGGGGCACTGCTCCTGAGGACCCTGTTCTTCCCTTAAGGACCCTGAGATCCCACAAGTCACACTCCTCTTTCTCATTCACTCATATATTTACACAAGGGAAGGAGGCTTTCAAAGATAATGGGAATTTGTAACCAAAAGATGTTAATTACTTCTAAAAGAGATTGTTTAAATTATTGGATCTAACTGAATTTTAAGTTTGACTGGATTCTCTGTGTATTTTTTTGCACCTACCATTTGAAGAAAACCAGAGTGTTTACCCATAAAATACAAACCCTTAGTTAGTACTTCTCTGCTTTTCTCATTTGCAGTGTGTAGGCTAAAGACTGTGACTCCCTTCACATCATGGCTGGCAGTAATTGCATAATTTACCTTTTCTGGGATATAGGTGTTTTAACAGGTGATTCTAAGAGGTCCAACTTTGTAAATGGAAGGACTTAATTTTAACGTTTAGAACAGGAGTTGGCAAACTACAGCCAGAAGGCCCAATCCAGCCTGGTTTGTTTTTGTAAATAAAGTTTTATTGGGGCACAGCCATGCTCATTGTTTACACATTTGTCTCTAGCTTCTTTTTCAGTATGACAACAGAGTTGAGTAGTAGCAACAGAATCTATATGGCCTGCAAAGCCAAAAATGTTTATGAAAATGTTTGCTAACCCTTGGTGTAGAATAATATTATTTTACTGAACAACTTGTCTGGTCCCCTTTTTAGATAGATGAGATCACTGAGATCCCGAGAGCTTAAGTGACGTGTCCAAGATCACATCAAAAAGAAGGAGAGCGGTCAATATAACAAACCATGAAATTTTAAATATGGTAAAAGGCTAGTGGGGAAATCTTTATGTATTTGGGTTTCTTTGATGAGTTTTGTCTTTAGCTGATACTCCTGTGATTGCATGATTATTAGAAACTAAAATGACTAATAAATCTGAAGAAAATAAAAATAATCACCAGGGTTTAATAACAAGAGAAAACTCAGTTCAGTCAACGTGCCCCTGACATACCTAAGACCTTCATTTTGGGACATATGTATGTTATCATCATATATTAGATAAGTGAATTCCAAAGGAGGGTCCAATGTGTCATGCTGTGCAGCTTAGGAATTTGGAAGACGATCTTAAATACAGGTTTCTGGAATTCCAGATGAAATCCCATCTGGGAGGGGTGTCTCTAACTCTGATCTATTGTAAGAGACTGTCAGAGAAACAAGGGCTACGTAACTTAGTGCTGCCTCCCTGTCTCTTAAAGAAACTGGGCCAAGGAGGTACACAAAATAGAATGGAGCCAAGTTGTGCCTCTGTCTCCCCTTCCTCAGAAGAGTCCTCTCTACTTGCTCTTGCATTTCATCTCTGAACCTCGTGTTCACGTCTTACCTCCTGCTCTTTAGAGCTGGTCCTGCCACTCCATTGAAAGAACAAGGGTTTTTCAGCCTTTACCTCATTTGACCCCCTGAGACATTTGACATCTTTACCCACACCCTTTTAAATAACACTTTCTCCTCCCTTGGCTTATGTCCTGTTCAAGTAATTCTCTTGACTTTTGCTTCTCTTCAGGCTCATCCTTCATCTGTCCCCACCCTCAAATGTAGACCTCAAGGTCCTAATCTCTCCTTTTAAAAATCTCCTGGTATATACTCACCTGGGAAATCTCTTGTACAGTCAAGGCTTCCATAGCTAGGTGACTAGAGTTGTTTCCCCAATCTGTTTCCAGCCTACATCTCTCTCCTCAACTGGAATGTATGTCTGTTTGTTCACTGAATATTTCTTCTGGATTTCCCTCAGTTTGACTTTCTCAGGCTTAGAAAGTCTAAAGCTGAAACCACAATCATTCCACTAAACCTAATCAGTTCAGTTCAGTTCAGTTCAGTCCCTCAGTCATGTCTGACTTTTTGTGACCCAATTAATCGCAGCACGCCAGGCCTCCCTTGTCCATCACTAACTCCTGGAGTCTACTCAAACCCATGTCCATCGAGTTGGTGATGCCATCCAGCCATCTCATCTTCTGTTGTCCCCTTCTCCTCCTTCCCCCAATCACTCCCAGCATCAGAGGCTTTTCCAATGAGTCAACTCTTCACATGAGGTGGCCAAAGTATTGGAGTATCAGCTTTAGCATCAGTCCTTCCAAAGAACACCCAGCACTGATCTCCTTTAGGATGGACTGGTTGGACCTCCTTGCAGTCCAAGGGACTCTCAAGAATCTTCTCCAACACCACAGTTGAAAAGCATCAATTCTTCAGTGCTCAGCTTTCTTCACAGTCCAACTCTCACATCCGTACATGACCACTGGAAAAACCATAGCCTTGACTAGATGGACCTTAGTTGGCAAAGTAATGTCTCTGCTTTTGAATATGCTATCTAGGTTGGTCATAACTTTCCTTCCAAGGAGTAAGCGTCTTTTAATTTCATGGCTGCAATCGCCATCTGCAGTGATTTTGGAGCCCCCCAAAATAAAGTCTGACACTGTTTCCACTGTTTCCCCATCTATTTCCCATGAAGTGATGGGACCAGATGCCATGATCTTAGTTTTATGAATGTTGAGCTTTAAGGTAACTTTTTCACTGTCCTCTTTCACTTTCATCAAGAGGCTTTTGAGTTCCTCTTCACTTTCTGCCATAAGGGTGGTGTCATCTGCATATCTGAGGTTATTGATATTTCTCCCAGCAATCTTGATTCCAGCTTGTGCTTCTTCCAGCCCAGTGTTTCTCATGATGTACTCTGCATATAAGTTAAATAAGCAGGGTGACAATATACAGCCTTGACGTACTCCTTTTCCTATTTGGAACCAGTCTGTTTTTCCATGTCCAGTTCTAATTGTTGCTTCCTGACCTGCATATAGGTTTCTTAAGAGGCAGGTCAGGTAGTCTGGTATTCCCATCTCTTTCAGAATTTTCCACAGTTTATTGTGATCCACACAGTCAAAGGCTTTGGCATAGTCAATAAAGCAGAAATAGATGTTTTTCTGGAACTCTCTTGCTTTTTCCATGATCCAGCAGATGTTGGCAATTTGATCTCTGGTTCCTCTGCCTTGTCTAAAACCAGCTTGAAAAATCTGGAAGTTCATCGTTCACATACTGCTGAAGCCTGGCTTGGAGAATTTTGAGCATTACTTTACTAGCGTGTGAGATGAGTGCAAGTGTGCGGTAGTTTGAGCATTCTTTGGCATTGCCTTACTTTGGGATTGGAATGAACACTGACCTTTTCCAGTCCTGTGGCCACTGCTGCATTTTCCAAATTTGCTAGCATATTGAGTGCAGCACTTTCACAGCATCATCTTTCAGGATTTGAAATAGTTCAACTGGAATTCCATCACATCCACTAGCTTTGTTCGTAGTGATGCTTTCTAAGGCCCACTTGACTTCATATTCCAGGATGTCTGGCTCTAGGTCAGTGATCACACCATCATGATTATCTGGGTCAAGAAGATCTCTTTTGTACAGTTCTTCTGTGTTTTCTTGCCACCTCTTCTTAATATCTTCTGCTTCTGTTAGGTCCATACCATTTCTGTCCTTTATCGAGCCCATCTTTGCATGAAATGTTCCCTTTGTATCTCTAATTTTCTTGAAGAGATCTCTAGTCTTTCCCATTCTATTGTTTTCCTCTATTTCTTTGCATTGATCACTGAGGAAGGCTTTCTTATCTCTCCTTGCTATTCTTTGGAACTCTGCATTCAGATGGGAATATCTTTCCTTTTCTCCTTTGCTTTTCACTTCTCTTATTTTCACAGCTATTTGTAAGGCCTCCTCACACAGCCATTTTGCTTTTTTGAATTTCTTTTCCATGGGGATGGTCTTGATGCCTGTCTCCTGTACAATGTCATGAACCTCCATCCATAGTTCATCAGGCACTCTGTCTATCAGATCTAGTCCCTTAACTCTATTTCTCACTTCCACTGTATAATCATAAGGGATTTGATTTCAGTCATACCTGAATGGTCTAGTGGTTTTCCCTACTCTCTTCCATTTAAGTCTGAATTTGGCAATAAGGAGTTCATGATCTGAGCCACACTCAGCTGCTTAAAAGCCTTCAGAGGCTTCCTGGAGCTATATGGAATAAAGTTCCTAAATTCCCTAAAGTCCTCCATGACCACCTGCCAGCCTTCCCTCTTAATTTCTGCTCTCTCCACTCTTGCTACTCTTTGCTTTCTCCTTCCTGTGCTTTTTTTTTTTTCTTTGCTCTATCTGGAATCACTTTCTCTTTGTCAAATCAGTGAGCATATACTCAACTTCTAAGATTCAGTTTAAATATTGCCTTTTCTTCCATCATGGAAAGATGGGCTCAATAAAGGACGGAAATGGTATGGACCTAACAGAAGCAGAAGATATTAAGAAGAGGTGGCAAGAATACACAGAAGAACTGTACAAAAAAGAGCTTCACGACCCAGATAATCATGATGCTGTGATCACTCACCTAGAACCAAACATTCTGGAATGTGAAGTCAAGTGGGCCTTAGGAAGTATCACTATGAACAAAGCTAGTGGAGGTGATGGAATTCCAGTTGAGCTGTTCCAAATCCTGAAAGATGATGCTGTGAAAGTGCTGCACTCAATATGCCAGCAAATTTGGAAAACTCAGCAGTGGCCACAGGACTGGAAAAGGTCAGTGTTCATTCCAATCCCAAAGTAAGGCAATGCCAAAGAATGCTCAAACTACCGCACAATTGCACTCATCTCACACGCTAGTAAAGTAATGCTCAAAATTCTCCAAGCCAGGCTTCAGCAATGCATGAACGATGAACTTCCAGATTTTTCAAGCTGGTTTTAGAGAAGGCAGAGGAACAAGAGATCACATTGTCAACATCCAGTTGATTATAAAAAAAAAAAAAAAAAAAAAGCAAGAGAGTTCCAGAAAAACATCTACTTCTGCTTTGTTGACTATGCCAAAGCCTTTGACTGTGTGGATCACAATAAACTGTGGAAAATTCTGAAAGAGATGGGAATACCAGACTACCTGACCTGCCTCTTAAGAAATCTATATGCAGGTCAGGAAGCAACAATTAGAACTGGACATGGAACAACAGACTGGTTCCAAATAGCAAAAGGAGTCCGTCAAGGCTGTATATTGTCACCCTGCTTATTTAACTTATATACAGAGTACATCATGAGAAACACTGGGCTGGAAGAAGCACAAGCTGGAATCAAGATTGCTGGGAGAAATGTCAATAACCTCAGATATGCAGATGACACCACACTTATGGCAGAAAGTGAAGAAGTACTAAAGAGCGTCTGGATGAAATTGAAAGAGAATAGTGAAAAAGTTGGCTTAAAGCTCAACATTCAGAAAATGAAGATCATGGCATCTGGTCCCATCACTTCATGGGAAATAGATGGGGAAACAGTTGAAACAGTGACTGACTTTATTTTTTGGGGGCTCCAAAATCACTGCAGATTGTGATTGCAGCCATGAAATTAAAAGATGCTTACTCCTTGGAAGGAAAGTTATGACCAGCCTAGACAGCATGTTCAAAAGCAGAGACATTACTTTGTCAACAAAGGTCTGTCTAGTTAAGGCTAAATGGTTTTTCCAGTTGTCATGTATGGATGTGAGAGTTGGACTGTGAAGAAAGCTGAGTGCTGAAGAATTGATGCTTTTGAACTGTGGTTTGGAGAAGATTCTTGAGAGTCCCTTGGACTGCAAGGAGATCCGACCAGTCCATCCTAAAGGAGATCAGTCCTGGGTGTTCATTGGAAGGACTTATGTTGAAGCTGAAACTCCAATGCTTTGGCCACCTGATGTGAAGAGCTGACTCATTTGAAAAGACCCTGATGCTGGGAAAGATTGAGGGCAGGAAGAGAAGGGGACAACAGAGGATGAGATCGTTAGATGGCATCACTGACTCAATGGACATGAGTTTGGGTAAACTCCGGGAGTTGGTAATGGACAGGGAGGCCTGATGTGCTGTGGTTCATGGGGTCACAAATAGTCAGACAGGACTGAGCGACTGAACTGAACTGAACTTTCTACCATCATCTAATAAGACACTAGACCTTAGAAAGGAAGACCAGAATCCTTACTTCCTTATCTCTGTACTTCTTTGGATCCTGAATTCATCACCCTGATTGAATAACTCTGGTGGCAACCTGCCCCTTGCTGGGCAAGACTTTAACTGGCTGCAGTTGGTTGTGGAATTTTCCCATTTCTCCACCCATCTGGCATAATCTTACTGGCTTCACTTTAATAGCAATGGAGTTAAGTGAGTGGTAATTCTTGGAGTAATTTATTTAGAATACTGTTGGTGAAAATTCTTCTAGAGAAAATAATGCAATAGCTACAGTTAGGATAATCTTGTTAGGGGCAGACTATAGCACTTAATACATTATAAAGAGGCAATGCAGTGGGATAGAGCCTGAGTTTGAAGTTTGGCTCAGCTATGAACTATCTTTATGACTCTGGACAAGTTTCATCATCTCTCAGTGCCTCAGTTTCTTCAACTGAAAAATGGAGATGGTAATAATAGTATCCTCCACATTGTATGGAGGTGAGGGTTATATTTATATATATATGGATGGATATACATGTGTGTACTTACATGTATTACTGGGAATGGTGTTTGGTATTTAATATGTTGCTTTTTACTATTTTTAGCTTGTTAGATGACTAAGGGGTAAAAATCAAGGTCCAGTAGCCATGAAAAAGGACATTTTTATCTAGAGGGTTGAGCAGCCTTTCTCTTTTATACCAGTAAAAACAACCACCAAACTCTCAACTCTCCAATTAAACTGAACACTGAATAACAAGCTTGTATATCTTGCGTTTTTTAGCCTATTATACTAGGCAAGCAACTTTCACTTACTCTTATATTAGGTAGCAGTAAAAACAAGAAAAGAATGAACAGGCTTCTGAATGTACAGTTTTTTATTTTATGTGCAAATACTTTAATGAATGTCTCCGTAAATAATTAGAGCAAGCAATTATAGAAACTTCAAACACCAGGGAGCCCTGTTAATATGAACTACTGTGCATTTCAGTAGATGTGATCTCTATGACATTTGATTCACACAACAACCAAATTTTAAGATGTAGAATGCACAGGTATTACTGTTCTCCTTTTATGAAAAAGAAAATCAGAAAGTAACGCAAGTCCTGTGTTTTCTGATTTCTTGTCAAAATGCACATTATAATATTCTTTTTTTTCCCTTATTTTTTAAACTTTATTTTATATGAGGCTTTCCTGGTAACTCAGACCGTAAAGAATCTGCCTGCAACACAGGAGACCAGGGGTTCGATCCTAGGATGCACGGTATTAAAAAAAAAATCAGGCTGTTTTGCGCCACTTTACACACCAGAGAATCTGAATAGAATCTCTCAAAGCCCTTTTGATAAGTTTTTCAAATTCAAGGAGCTCCTTATGAAGATTCTTACTTGTATTTTCATAGTTATTGATGGTAATCAGGAAAACTACTGGTACAAAAGAAACTAAGGAGTCAGGGGGATGACAAAAGTATAAAATAGTTTAACAAAGAAAATGGACATCACATATTTGTCTACTGCTCTGTAATCAATGCCGTGTTTCATGATATTATTACATCCATCTCTTTCTCTCCATTTCTAGCGCTGCCAGCTACCACTCCATTCCATGCTACCAAGAATTCTTGCCTGGATTGCTATGGTATTCTCCTAACTGATCTCCCCACAACCACTCAGTACTCTCCAAATCTGTTCTCCAGTTTGTTGACAGAGTCACATTTTTAAAATATGAATCTTATTGTATCACTTCTTTATGCTTAAATTCCTTTATTGGATTTCCGCTGGTCTTAAGATAAAACCCAAATCCTTTAATAAGGCTTGTAAGATCCTGTATCGTGAAGCTCCAACTGCTCATTGTAGAGTTTGCAGGTTGTTAATAACACCCATTTCTCTTTTCTTGTGACATAGATGGTTTACATTTCCCAGTCTCCCTGACTGTTAGTGATGATCATGTAACTGAGCTTAACTAATGGAATGAGAACAAAAATGATACTCTGTTATTTTCAGGCTTGGCCCATAAAAACCTCCCATCATACTACCAGATGACAGAGATGGTGAAACTTATGTTGACTTTGAAAGCCATGTGTTTAAGATGATAGAATAATTTCAGCATAGCATGCATCTCTGACAATGGGTTCCCCAGGATCAGTCAACACCACCTCTAACTTGGAATTGCAAGGACACAGTGGAAGAAGGGAGCATGGCAAGAAGAACTGAAAGATCTATTCAGCTGATGTGGAGACAGTACACAATGGGCAGCATTGTGGGTAGGTAGGGGGGCGGTGGCAGAAGATAACGTACTGGTTATAGTAGACTAGTCTTTTAAAATTTATTTTTGGCTGCACTGGATCTTCATTGCTGTGCATGGGCTTTCTCTAGTTGTGGCGAATGGAGGCTGCTCTTCCTTGTGGTGTACGGGCTTCTCATTGTCGTGGCTTCTCTTGCTGCAGAGCACAGGCTGTAGGCATGTGGGCTCAGTAGATGTGGTACATCGGCTTAGTAGCCCCATGGCACACAGGATCCTCCTGGACCAGAATGAAACCAGTGTCCCCTGCATTGGCAGGCAGATTCTCAAACCACTTGAACTACCAGGGAAGCCCTATGGTAGACTAGTCTGCAGAAACAATTAGATCATTAGACCCAAACATACAATGACTCAAAACAATAATTGTTTATTTTTTTCCCAAACATTTGAAGACAATTCCAGGGTAGGATCATGAATAATGTAGATGGGTACCTGTCATTAAAACCTCATTAAATTCTGTTCATCCTTCAGATACTAGCTTGTGCATGCAGTGCTAAGTTGCTCAGTTGTGTCCAACTCTTTGCAACACGTGGACTGTAGCCTGTTGGTGTCCTCTCTCCATGGGATTCCCCAGGCAAAAATACTGGAGTGAGTTGCCATTTCCTCCTCCAGGGAATCTTTCCAACTCCAGGGATCAAACCTCTGTCTCCTGCATTGGCAAGTGGATTCTTTACAGCTGAGACACCTGGGAAGCCTGCCCTTATCTCAGGTTATACTATTTCATGAATGTCCTTTCTGAACTCAAGCTCTCTCCATGCATCTCTCTGTGTAATTTTCCTTCATAGATCTTGTGATGACTGTAACTTTATATTTTTTGTATGCTCATTTACTTACATTATGTCTTTTTCCTAGACTATAAATTCTGTAAGGGGGGGCACAGTGTCTGCTTTTGTTCATTCAGCCTCTACATAGTGGCTTGATATAGGACAATCAATAATTTCTGTTGAATGAATGGATCAGATTGTTAACTCACATCATTAAGAAAACATTTTAAAGTATAATTTATAGCTGCATGTTATGGTACAAAAATGTTTTTCTAAACATTAAATGTTATTTTGCCTCTTTGTTTTTAAGTGTTTTAATAATTGCTGACATACTTTAAGATCATCATCTCAATGGGACACAGGACTTGATTTATAGCTCTTTTACCAGCCATCCAGCCAGCTGCCCTCATTTATCTTATTTGCCTTAAGTATTTTGACTTTCTCTGATAGTTGGTAACCACATACAATTTCTGGATTTTTTTTTTTTTTAACCAAAAAACCTCTTGGTTGGGGAACCTAGAGAATTAAATATACAAGGAATCAGTTGCATTCTGGATGTAACTTTGTATAGTGAAGAAAAAAAGAGCATGGGCTTCAAGTAAATCTAGTTTATGTTTGCCAGATGTATAAATATGTCCCATGCAATACTTGGGAGATACTTTTTTCTAAAACAATTACTTCTCATTTATCTGAATTTAAAATTTAATTGGGTATCCTATTTTTATTTGCTTCATGTGGCAGCCTATTTCTAGTTCTGCCACTTACTAGATTTCACGCCTTAGATAGGAATTTTGCATCGAGAGAATTAAAGGAGATATAAGATTTAAAGTGCTCAGTATAATCTCGGGTACTATGTGCTGACAGCACTCAAAAATATTTATTCTCATTATTAATTCTTTTGTTTTCTAAAATTTATTTTTATTACTTATATTCTCATTAATATATGTCATAGTAAAAAGTACTATTTATTGAAATGATTCCATTACTTATAATTTTTGTTATTGTTTAGTTGCTAAGTCATGTCTGACTCTTTGCAATCCCATGGATTATAGCCCACCAGTCTCTTCTGTCCACGGGATTTCCCAGGCAAGAATACTGGAGTGGGATGTCACTTCCTTCTCCAGGGGATCTTCCCTACCCAGGGATTGAACCTACGTCTCCTGTACTAGCAGGCAGATTTTTTTTTATTACTGAGCCACCAGGGAAGCCCATTACTTATAACAATGAACTACAATTTCTTGTGTGTCCTACTATATATAAGGTATCGTTCTAAACCCTTCGCATATATTATTCCTTTCATTTCTTCCAATGAGCCTTGAAAAAGTATTACATTATCTCCACTTTACACAAACAAGATGCAGAGTTTGGATCACTGCCCTGGTAATAACATTCAAGTCATGAAGACTGCTTCAGATCCAGCTGACTTCAGGACCTTCTCTCTCCAATACACTGCAATTCCTGCCTGCTACGAATGAGGCCGAGTCCATCTACGGATGAGCATTCTTTCATATTTCACAGGACCGCCTTCCCTTAGCTCCTCTGTAACCCTGGGGAGCTGATTTTGCTGCCCACCTGGTAAATCCACCATTCATTTTGCACCAAGAGCTGACTTTATAGAAATCTAAATACAGTTTACTAGATTTACATGTTAACACTAAAAGAAAAAAGTTCCCTGTTTGCCTTTTGTTGGGGCGACCCTTTGGTTTTATAGGCTTGTTTGAGTAAGTAATTATTCTGGTAAAGCCAAGGCCTCCTTTATTGAGTCATAAATGCATCCTGGACCACTCAGAACAACCAGCAGTCCCTTGCCTTTGAGCCTAGCAGGCAAACACTGCTTAGCTAGATGGGAGTTGGCTTGCCTGCCCCTGAAGGTTTCTCTTTCTCTGGAAACCTCCTATGAAACCATGTGAAGGGGGGAAAAAGGATCAGATAATTGGGATCTTTAAGATGGTTATTATGAAAAATGTTCTGGAACCAATTCAAATACCAATCAGAAACCACATTGTTCAACTAAATCACTTTCAGATGCCACATAAGATACAAAATACAATTATTTCCAGTTTAAAAATATAATGTTCCTTAAAAAAAAAAAGCACACAGTATTTTATTTTATTATTTAAAAGAAAAAAACCTGCCTTGGCTAGAATTCAGGCCCGTCACAGATGATGTACAGACAGGCTTTGTGCAGGTCCCTTTGGATCCGGGGCCTATAGACCTCACTGCAATGTATTTAAAAGTTTCTTAAAATGGATGTGACGGCTGTTTTCTTTGTGTATTACAGAAATATACAGAGTTCAGAGGCTCCGTGGCTACACTTCGGGCATGTATGTCATTAGAGGAATGAAAAAAAGATGATGGCCAAATGCTGTATTAAAATCCCATTAGAAACGCTGGGAGGAATTTATGGCCCCAATCTCTTTTATCTGACAGGCGTCAGTTTGGTGAGACAGTTTTCCTTCTTGACATTTTCTTTTCTTTTTTCCTTTCTTTCCTATTTCTCTTCTTTCCTTCCTTCCCCTTCCCTCTATCCCTCTTTTCCTTCCCCTGCTTCTTCCTTCCTTTCCTTTTCTGTCTTCCTTTCTCTCTCTTTCCCCTCCTTCCGCTCCTCTTCCTTTTTTATTTCTTCCAGTTCTCAACTTGGCCATAGAATGTCTGGATGTTGTCTTGACTACTAGACAGGCAAATATTATCAGGTTTCTGTCAGTATTTGCTCTTCTTTACTGTCTCCCATATCAGGCAGCATTGAGGGGGAAGGTCGTTTGTCCTTTTCCCGGATAGACTTTCTCCTCTAGCTGAGGATTCATTCCATCCGTGAATGTTTATCTGAGCCGTCATCACCGTGACGAGGAGCAAGGGGGTTAACGCACCGTGTGACCTCAAGGAATGATTTCTGTTACAGCAGCTCCCTTATGAACCATCAGACTCTGAGCATGAATTTTAATGGACTCAGAACCACTTCTCTAGCCTGGGAGTCAGAGGTCACTGGCTTTCCAGGTAAATCTTCCATAAACTGTCAGGAGAGGTGCGGGTTTTTATCCTTCTTCAGATCTGAAGGCCTTGCCGTTGCCCTTTGTGGAACAGGAGGGAAATACCAAACCATTACTCCATTGAGTATTGAGTTACTTAGGGAATAATACGGAAAATTCAGCCAAGAGTCGCTATAGGGTCTAACAATAGGAGCAGCAAGAGCCAGGAGGTCTGGTTGTGTCCCGTTTGCCACTTACACGCTGTGTGGTCATCAGCAAGTGGTTGTCTCTCTGGGCTCAGTTCACTTATCTGGAAAAAAAGGGCTGCTTCTGAAAAGCTCTCACTCTAGGAAACCAACTCACCAGGAGTTAGGGAGATAGGATGGCTTTGAGAGATTTTAACCAATGATACACAGTAGCCACTGTAGTTCTTTTTTTTCTCCCAAAAAAATTAGTAGTGAGAGAAGGATAAATAATTCCATACTTGAGGGAACTCAAAGTCACTGATCACACATCAGTTCACTTATTTACCCTCATGCTTATTTCTGTCTACCAGCCTAAAAGCCACCTGAGGACAAGGATGATGCCACCCATCCCCGGATCCTCACCTCTGTGCCTGTTTCTTGAGTGTGGGGACAAAGATGTAGAAGTTAGGTAGTGCTCACGGTGAGGAAAGCGAAGGAAAAGAAGTCCAAAAGATAGGTAGAAAACAGAGCCACTGTCACAGAAATGAAGGCAGAGGAGTGTCTTAGGAACAACAAATGGTGACCCAGTGATGAACATCACAGGTAGGCAAAGAGAACAGCCCTTCAACTGAGAAGTATCCATCATCAGTCTCTGGAGAGAAGAACTGCTATACTGTGATTTCACCTGGCAACTTTCATCCAAGGATGTTAAACTTGCTTATGATCTTGGGAAAGTAGGACAACAGCATTGTCATTTAAAGTTGAATGAACTGAATTTTGAAGAAATTAATCTTTCACTAAGTGCTACACAGCGATAGAAGATAAGTGCCAAGTCTATACCCTGACCTTTTAGATCCCATGCCCTCTAGACTGTACCGTACACTTCTTTTCAAAACATATTTATTTGTGTGTCAAGTCTCAGTTGTGGCACGGGGGATCTTTGTTGTGGCGTGTGGAATCTTTATTGCAGTGTTCGGGCTTCTCTCTAGTTGGGGCATGCAGGCTCGCTCAGAAGTTGCAGCATGGGCTTAATTGCCCCCTACCCCACCACCCCGGCATGTGGGATCTTAGTTCCCCAACCAGGGATTGAACCCATGACCCCTACACTGGAAGGCAGACTCTTGAACACTGGACCACAAGGGAAGTCCCTTTATTTTTTAATATCATGGCATGGACTAGTTAGTGGTAAGTGGCAGAATGTCTTAGAAGCTGGCAGAGTGTACTTTGAGGCCCAGAATATCATTGTACTTGCACCACAGGCTTACTTCTCACTACATCCTTGAATCAAATGAAAGGCAGAATTTGAACTACTTTATAGTAAAGAATTACTTGCAAAAATAGCAGAAGAATCAGTAGCAGGCAAGAGAGGGGAAATGTAAACATTTGATGATGCTTATGTTCCAATGACCATCTTAGCAGAGCATTCTGTATCTGCAAGAAGGATTGGCTTATGCAAAACCATGACAATAGGATTTAAGGCATGCCTGCTGCTCAGGTGCTAAGTCTAGTCAGACTCTTTGTGACCCCACTGGACTATAGTCCACTAGACTCTTCCATCCATGGGATTAACCTGGCAAGAATACTGGAGTGGGTTGCCATTTCCTTCTCCAGGGGATCTTCTCAACCCAGGGATCTAAAGAGGTGCCTGCATTGGCAGGCAGATTCTTTACCACTGAGCCACCTGGGAAGACCTAGGTTTTAATGCTAACTTCAAATATAGATCCAGCTCCAAAATAGATAGAATATGGTCAGAAATGAACTGTTTAGATTATTTAATGTTATTTCTGAGGAATATTAAAATGCTCTCTGAGAAAAAAAAGTTGGAAATACCCAAAGAGTTAGAAAATCAGAAGCTAGAAAGATCATGGACTTCTGCAGGAAAATTATACCAAGGATATTATATTATTTTTTGAGAAAAAATGTATAATATTAGTGAGAAAGGAAAAGTGGGTGTTATCTATTAGAGTTTTTATAGACTAGTTAGAAATTGCAAAATTATGCATTTATTTTGAAAGCTACTTTCAGTTGGAATACATTATTTTTCAAAGGCTGCTTGTGAAAGAACCAAGAAAAACAAAAAGTCAAGGTGCTAGATTTGGGAAAGCAATATGGTTTACATCTCTTTCTTATGCATTGTTTTTATTGCTTCCCTGAAAGAAAAAGAATATGGAATATTAATGAAACTGACACTTAAACTCTTAGTTTGAGAGTCTTACTGAACACTAAAAAATGACATAATTGAGACAAATTTATTTATATTTTATAAAATATTAATATTTATGCTGTTTATTAGATATATATTTCTCCATGATCACATTGATTCCATAATAAATACAGAAAGGACACATATAAAATTGCCATTCTTTATTCAAATTTAAGTTTTCTGCACATTGATTTCCTTATCTATAAAATGGAAATTATAGCAGCTAATTCTGAGGGTCACTGTGAGCATTAAACACAATGATTTGTGTAAAACAGCAGAATGCTTGGCATATGGTAATGATACCAATAACAAATATCAAGCATGTACTCTGTACCAGATACTTCAAGTTTTTGTATTTGTTAACTTATTTGGCATTCACAACAATATTATGGTGGATATAGACATTGTAAACCCATTTTGTAGAAGAAGACACTGTACCACAGTTTAGAGAGTTTAAATAACTTTCCCTATCTTATAAGCAGTATAGCTGAGATTCAGACCCAGACAGTCTGACTTTACTGCTCATACCTGGCAACTATTATGGTTATTACTACAACTACTAGGCTGAGCTGAAATTGCAGCAATACGAATTTAAATATAGACATGAAGTTCTTGACTGTAAAGATCATGAAAAGTGGATCGGAAAATTTTGAAGTATAAAAATCCCTAGGGATTCTTAAACATATCCCAGCTGTCAGCTGTGGTTCTACTATCCTGTGGAGACTTAGATCAGCTTGGTTTAAAATTCCAGTTTGGTACCTATGCAAGTTCAGAGCCATCTCTACAATTTTTGTGAATTCTTAATGGCTTTCTTCCTCATGGTTTTCTCTGCTTTGCTTTGGACTCATTCTGCATCATCCAGACATAGACTCCACTTTCCCAAAATATGTGAGTAGTTTTATGGTTTTTCTGAAGATCTGAGAGGTTATGGGAGAAGTCACATCACACACAATATTATTAACTTCCTGGCTTCTCTTCCAGTCCTCATTTCACACAAGAACAAACATGCTTGACAAACAAGTCATTTCCAACCATCTTGTATATGGTGGAGTGAGGATTGCAGAGAGTATCCTATTAGCAGATAGTCTGATCAAGTCAATGCAAGCGAGAAGAGAAACTTCTTAATTCACCAAGCTATTCCTCTTAAGCTTCCCTGAGAACTCAGTTTGTAAAGTATCTGCCTGCAATACAGGAGACCTCAGTTTGATTCCTGGGTCAGGAAGAGCCACTGGAGAAGAGATAGGCTACCCACTCCAGTATTCGTGGGCTTCCCTTATGGCTCAGCTGGTAAAGAATTTGCTTGCAATGCAGGAGACCTGAGTTTGATCCCTGGGTTGGGAAGATTCCCTGGAGAAGGGAACAGCTACCCATTCCAGTATTTTGGCCTGGAGAATTCCATGGACTGTATAGTCCATGAGGTCCCAAAGAGTGGGACACAACTGAGTGATTTTCACTTTCATTCCTCTTAAGCCCTGCATTTTCTTTCTACCAATAAGAGAAAAATAAAATAGAAATCACTGAAGCTAACATTTCTGATTTTATTGATCAGAGTCTTCTCTTTTTTGTTGTTGATGAATCTTGCTAAAGATTTATCAATTTTGCTTATCTTTTCAAAGAGCCAGATCTTAGTTTAGTTAATCTTTTCTATTGTTTTTTTGATCTGTATTTCATTTAGTTCTACTCTGATCTTTATAATTTCTTTCACTCTATTAACACTCTATGGTGTGTTTTTGTTGTTGTTGTTCTTTTTCTAATTCCTTAGGTGTAAAGTTAGGTTGTTTGAGATTGTTTTCCTTGATTTTTGAGGTAGGCTTGTATTGCTATAATTTTCCCTGTTAGAACTGCTTTTGCTGCATCCCATAGATTTTGGACCATTGTATTTTCATTATCATTTGTCTCTAGGTTTTTGTTTGTTTTTCTTTCTTTGATTTCTTCAGTGATCTTTGATTGTTTAGTAGCATATTGGCTAGCCTCTACATGTTTGTGTTTTTGCATTTTTTTTTCTTGTAGTTGATTTTTAATTTGCTAATGTTGTGATCAGAAAAGATACTTGATATGATTTTGATTTTCTTAAATATACTGAAATTCATATTTTGGCCTAACACGTGATCTATCCTGGAGAATGTTCCATGTTCACTTGAAAAATGTGTATTCTGTTGGTTTTTTTTATTTGATAGAATGTCATGTATGTATGTTGTTTTTGTTGTTCTTTAGTTGCTCAGTCTGTGTCTGACTCTTTGCAACCCCTTAGACTGCAGCATGCCAGGCTTCCCTGTCCTTCTCTATCTCCTGGAGTTTGCTTAAACTCATATCCATTGAGTCAGTGATGCCATGCAATCATCTCATCCTCTGTTGCCCCTCTCTTCTCTTGCCCTCAATCTTTCCCAGCATCAGGGTCTTTTCAAATGAGTCAGTTCTTCACATCAGCTGGCCAAAGTATTGGAGCTTCAGCATCAGTCCCTCCAATGAATATTCAGGGCTGACTTCCTTTAAGATTGACTGGTTTGATCTCCTTGTTGTCCAAGGGACTCTCAAGAGTCTTCTTCAGCACCACAGATTGATGTATATATAATATTTGATTTAATGTGTCATTTAAGGCCAGTGTTTTCTTACTGTTCTGTCTAGATGATCTGTGCATTGACATAAATGGGGTGTTATAAAGTCCCCTACATTACTGTGTTACTGTCAGCTTCTCCCTTTATGTCTGTTAGCATTTGCTTTATATATTTTAGTGCTTTGATGATGGGTGTGTGTGTGTGTGTGTGTGTGTGTGTGTATATATATATATATATATATATACACACATATATATATAAAACATATATTAACATTTGTATATCTTCTTCTTGAATTTGATTCCTTAATCATTATGTAATTTAAAAGCTTTTGTTAATTTTGTATCTATATGATATGTGGATAGTCACTAGCTTATTATGATAATAATTTCATAATATATATAAGCCAAATTATTATGCTGTATACTTTAAACTTATACAGTGATATATGTCCATTACATCTCAATAAAAATTGAAGAATAAATTCTAAAGTAAACCAATCTTTCAGGTAAATTCTTCTTTAAAATGCTAAAGGCCAAAAGTTAAAAACAGTAAGATTACATTAAAAATTAGCAATGTTTCTAAAATGTTATAGCAAAAGGATCCTTTGCTATCTGAATTCAGGTTGGGTTGGGCCAAAGGGAAGCCCTGGCAGAATACTGGAAAAGGGAGGAAAATGAGGTCAGAGTATTTATTATCTCAGCTCTCTTCCTCTTGGGACATCTGAAGCTGGCTCTGTTGCTCAACCAAGATCACTGCTTTTCTGTGGCAGCTTGCTAGTATCCAAACCTTCTTCTCATCCTTTGAGGCCTAGAGGTAGTCACAGCTCTGCTGTTCTATTTGCTGGAGTATACAGTGCAATTCTCTATGAATATCTACACCATGTGTCACAGGTTGAATCATGTCCCTCAAAAGATGTTGAAGTCCTAACTTTCAGTGTCTAGGAATATGATCTTATTTGGAAATATAGTAGATTATTTGAAAATGGTCACGTTAATATGAGGTCATTAATGTGGCTTCCCCTGGTGGTTCAGACAGTAAAGAATCTGCCTGTGATGCAGGAGACCTGGGTTTGATCCCTGGGTTGGGAAGATCCCTTGGAGAAGGGAATGGCTATCTACTCCAGGATTCTTGCCTGAAGAATTCATGGACAGAGAAGTCTGGTGGGCTACAGTCCATGGGATCGCAAAGAGTCAGACATGACTGATCAATTAACACTTTTACTTTCTAGTTTCATGTGACCGTGTTCTTAGAATAAGGAGAAATTTGGACACAGAGACATGCACACAGGGAGAACAGCATGTGAAATGAAGGTAGAGATCAGGGTGATGCATCTACAAACCAAAGGATGCTAAAGAGCTCCAGCAAAGACCCAGAAGCTAGGAGCTAGGCGTGGAAAAGATTCTTCCTCATTGGCTTCAGAAGAAACCAACTCTGCCATCAAGGCTTGATCTTGGGCTTCTGGCCTCCTAAACCATCCCATAATGAATTTTTTTTTTTCAGTTTTAGCTACCTAGCTTGTGGTACAGGAGCCCCCTGAAACTTAAATCATTTGAATAGGTCCCTAAAAATTCCTGGAGTTTTCTTCTTCATTTTTTTTTTTTTTTCTTTTTGACTGTGCTGTGGGGCTTACAGGACCTCAGTTTCCTGATCAGGAAGTTTCCTTCCTCAGTTCCCAGGCTCCAGCAGTGCAAGCACTGAGCCCTAATTACTGGGCTTCCAGGGAATTGCCCAGAATTTTCTTAATTTGATTATCCAACTGATACTTACGGGAACCCTGACTGATACAAAGGCTATTATATAAGGAAACAAATCATTGGAATAAGTTTAGCTTATAGTTATCACCAGTTAAGAGCTAGTTATGAGCTTTGTTTGAGAAGCTCTCATGTAAGATAGTATGATGCATCAGATTGGAAGCCAACATTTATATGACACATTTGTAGTTTGCTGATTGCTGACTGCTGTATTTCTTTTCAGCTATCCAACGGTGAAGTCACATCTCCAAATGTCCATTAGTTCTTGAGGACATTGAGTGGGAACATAATATCTGTGACATGCTAAGAAGAAGAATAAAACAGTGTAAGGGAACGAAGAGTTATGGAGTAGGAGTTCTCAGATACGGTGATATTTGAACAGAGATCTTTATTTTTATTTATTTAAAAAACATTTATTTGCATTTATTTGGATACACTGGGTCTTTCTTAGTTGCAGCATGTGGGATTTCTTAGTTGAGTTTCCTGCAAACTCTTAGTTGCAGCATGTGAGATCTAGTTCCCCAACCCGGGTCGAACCTGTGCCCCCTGCATTGGGAGTGCAGAGTCTTAGCCACTGGACCACCAGGGAAGTCCCTGAGCCAAGATCTTCAAATGTAGTAAAGGAGTGAGCTACATGGAAATACGGGTGGGGAAGGGCAGTGTCCTGGGCAGAGTGAACAGCCCATTCAAAGGCTCTGAGATTAGACTGTGTTTGGTGTGTCAGAAGGAGTGGAAGCAAGCGTGGCTGGAGTAGACTAAGGCAGAAATGGGTAAAAGATAAGAAAAATAACCCTAGTTTTCTTTCCAATCCAATTAAAATATTTTTTACTTTTTCTACTCAGTTGTGGACACAAAGTTTGAGCACAGTATTTGCAAAGGGATGAATGGAACTTTTCCCACATAATAATTATTGATGGTAGCAATGTGGGGTCGAGGTCACAAACGCCACTTTTTCTCCATACTCCTTTTCCATCCTTTCAACAACTCCAATAAAAACTCAGTATATCCATAAAGACTAAGAAATATTTTATTTTTAAATGAACAGCCTAATTTTTAATCGAGTGAATTTTCTTGACTCTGTTAGACTATTTTCTTCAATTTCAAATTAGTTTCTAGATCTTCTTGTTTATCCCATTTTGATTTGTGTTGGCCATGTGTCCTTTTGCCAACCTTCCATTATTTCTCTGGATCCATGTTTTGGCTCTGGCAGTCCCAGCTACTATAACATAAAGAATTCTTATAGATTTTTAAGGAAGTTTTTCACTTACAGAAAGTAATAAAAGTATTAATTTCCTTTTCAGATTATTTAAATGGATCATAAAATAGCCTAATTTACTGAACTTACCTTTCTTTGTGCCCCAGATAATCAAGAGAGGATGTATGGTCTGGGGTACTAAAGGATTTATGCACACTGGTGGTCTGAAAGGTTTAATGTCTCTTCCTGGAGTAATTAATTTAAAGTAGGGCAAGACTGGACCCACATCATTATTTCATTTTAAGTGCATCTGGAAATTCAGAGACTGAGCCTTTGTTTAGCTCTGTAGAAGAAAAAGAAATACATGTTCATAATGTTTACCTGTTATTAGAGCAATTCTGTGATTGCTCCTCATAATCAGAAGGCAAAGCTCATGCTGTCGCTTTGAGTGGGAGACAAGAGGTAGCAGACTCACCTGTGTTCTGTTGATGAGGCACGGACTTAGGAGCACCGAAAATGAGGTTTGGTGAAGCGTGGAGCTTCTACAATATTAGGAATTAAGCAAAAACTGAGATTTATTTAGAAAGAGAAAAGAAACCCCCCAAGTAAGTCTTAGAGATATTTAATATTACAATCATCACAAAATCAAGTAAAAAAAACAGTGTTTTTTAATAATTGACTGCCTGATTGTGGCTCAGCTGGTAAAGAATCCGCCTGCAATGAGGGAGACCTGGGTTCGATCTCTGGGTTGAGAAGATCCCCTGGAGAAGGGAAAGGCTACCCACTTCCAGTATTCTGGCCTGAAGAATTTCATGGACTGTAAAGTCCATGGGATTGCCAAAAGTTGGACATGACTAAGAGACTTTCACTTTCACTTTGACATATCCTGATATTTCTTCCTACATTTTTGGGTGTATACTCTTTGATTGCCTTTTAATAATAAAATGATTTTGTCGTATTTTCCACAAAAGGAAGAGACAAATATCTCAGTCTCTCTTTTAGCTTAGCTGACTGTAATTTGTTTCTTATTATTCCTAGTTTAGAAGAATACAATTGTGGCTTAATACACAGACATACTCACTATTTTTACTACAGTTTCCAGTTTGTGCTCTACAGTCACAGGAATTCTGATCAGTCCAGTAGTTTATTTCTCACAGTTCCTATCAAAGTGAAAAAAGTTAACTACAGGCTGCATTATATTCTTGCCAGGAGAAAAAGTTCACCTTGACCAGGCAACTATGAAAAAGCATATCATTGAGGACAAGCTAAGAGTTTATAAACTGGGGATTGGAACAGTGTTCTTCAGACTGGCTTCTGGCTTCATGCATTTCATGTTTCCTTTTCTCTTCCCATTCTTCACATACTCCCAACACAGGGAGCACAGGGCATGTTCACATTTCAGTAAGACCGCCAGCCCTGCACCCTGGTCTAGTGACACTGGGAGGAAAGCTCAAGCAGCGGTGGGAGGCAGCCTGGTGATACCATTTCTACACAAGCATGGCTAGAAGTAACTTTGGATATGTGGAAGTGACTGCAAACCCCATGACGATAACCCACTAAACCCAACTAGATCTATTACTAACACAACTTCCCCTTGGCAGTTGCCCCTAATAGCACATTGTCCCAGTAACACTAGTTCACCGGAGCAGAAGTATATGGGTTGTCGTTATCATGTTTCTAAATTCCATATATATGCATTAGTATACTGTACTGGTGTTTTTCTTTCTGGCTTACTTCACTCTGTATAAGAGGCTCCAGTTTCATCCACCTCATTAGAACTGATTCCAATGTATTCTTTTTAATGGCTGAGTAATACTCCATTATGTATATGTACCACAGCTTTCTTATCCATTCATCTGCTGTATGCAAGACAGCAAAAGAGACACAGATGTATAGAACAGTCTTTTGGACTCTGTGGGAGAGGGAGGGGGGATGATTTGGGAGAATGGCATTAAAACATATATAATATCATATAAGAAACGAATCGCCAGTCCAGGTTCGATGCAGGATACAGGAAGCTTGGGGCTGGTGCACTGGGATGACCCAGAGGGATGGTATGGGGAGGGAGGTGGGAAGGGGGTTCAGGATGGGGAAAACGTGTACACCCATGGCAGATGCATGTTGATGTATGGCAAAACCAATACAATATTGTAAAGTAAACTAATAATAATAATAATTAAAAAAAAAAAAAAAGAAGTATATGGGAAGGAAAGTCAGAGTGGAAAGAGGTAGTAGTATCAGCCAATTGTGGTTAAAATATCTAAACTTTTTCAAATTTTACAGAAACTTATATGGCCTCCTAGCCTTTGGATAAGCCCATGTAGCTGAACAACCTCCTAGAAGCTTAAGTGTCAGTAAATTCAGTGTAAATCTTCCGGGGGTGAAATATAAGAATCAGTTTTACTCTCTCTCGTTATCTTTACCAGAGCATTAGGGAAAACTAAATCTACTCAAAACTAGTTCAATAAAATTTAGTTGGTGAAGTTAGATATTATCCATGACTTTGTTCCTAGGTTTTTTCATAATATACAATAGGTGGCATTTCCAAAGTGATTTTTATGGAGTATTGAATGATAGAGTTAAAATATTGATAAGAAGGGTAAAATTAATTTGCTTTATATCTATTCAACTAGTGATAGAATCCCTTTCTATGGAGATTGTATAATAGGCTTTCATGATTTTAATTTATATGTTTCCTACTTGTCTCCAGGTTTCACCATTTTTTCTTTGCATTTTTTCACCATTTGTTCTTTCATCTTTATGGTTCCTTGTTCCCTTCTCAGGCATTAAGTTTTCTTAGCAATGGTTTTGGCTCAGAAACACATTCTGAGATAAAGAGGTCTGGGTTTTATGTTACTGATAGGTGAGGTAAAACCTGGGGTGAAAGAAAGTGAAGTTGCTCAGTCATGTCCGACTCTTTGCGATCCTATGGGCTGTAGTCTACCAGGCTTCTCTGTCCATGGGATTTTCCAGGCAAGAGTACCTGAGTGGGTTGCCATTTCCTTCTCCAGGGGATCTTCCTGACCCAGGGATTGAACCCAGGTCCCCTGCATTGCAGGCAGACGCTTTACCCTCTGAGCCACCAGGGAATCCCAAAACCTGGGGTAGGGAAGAGCAAATCAAATAATTAGGGTACTGAGATTTGGGCCATGCTTCACTGCAGAGATTAAGGTCATGTTTTAGTCAGTCCTGGTTGCTATAACACAATGCCATAACTAGGTGGCTTAAACAAACATTTATTTGTCACAGTTCTAGAGGCTAGAAAGTCTAAAATCTAGGGGCCAGTATGATGGGGTTCTGGTGAGGAGTCTCTTCCTGGCTTGCAAATGGTTGCCATTTTGTTGTATCCTCGCCAAGCAGAGAAAGAAAGAGAAATCATTTTTCTTGTGCCTCTTATAAAGGCACCAATCCAATCATAAGGGCTCTACCCTCCTGACCTAATTACCTCCCAAAGACCCCACTCCAAATAAAGTTACATTGAAGAATCAGATTTCACATATGAACGGCAGGAACACATTCAGTCCATAGCAGATAGGTAGGAATAAAGGGGGAAACACACACACAGACACACAGACACACACACATACACACACACTGATAATACATGCAATCCATCAGCTCCCAGATCTTCGTACTGTCATAGCGAGGCCCAAACCTCTTCCCTCTATCAGTACCCTTTTGACCACTTTCTGTATTTTTCTCTTTCTTACTCAAGTCTGTCTGTAATGTATGTTTTTAACCTGATTTCATTTAGGTAGGATATTAGTACCCTGCTGCCAGGCACAGCATTTAGTGGGCTACTGGCATTTGGTTGAACATATGGGAAGCACAAGGTTAACCCAGTCACTTGGAATTACTGGAAGCTCTTCTCAGTGTAATGTAACCTATGGAATCCATTTATATTTTCTTGCCATTTCAGAAATTAAGCTCCACTTAGACCAAAGGAAAAGAAGCTACTTTGAATTTTTTTTTTAACTGAGAGTCTTCAGGTGGAAGGAGGAATGACAGGACATATTTCCTATAAGAACAAAAAAATGCCACGTGGTGTTTCCCCTACCTGTCTGATTTCTTTCCGTTAGGAATATGTTTCATAAGGGAAAGCATGTTCTTTTTATCGGGGAACTTGTTTGTTTTTTTCTCATGTCCCTGAAGATAATTTTGATAGATTATGATTCTCCCTTACACATTTTAAAGTTCATAACTAAAATGTTTAATTGTAAATATATACAGTTTCAAAGGATAAAATTTCTGGCACATTTACATTGAAATTTTAAGGTGAAACTGTTATCTCACTTTTAAATGTAGTCCATGGGATCACAAAGAGTCAGACACGACTTAGCTACTGAACAACAACGTTACACCCACAGTCATGTCTTTTTAAAGGCATGAATATTTCTTAACAATTAGACATTTTGCATCATTCTCTTTTCTCCTGTAAATCGTATTCCCATTCCACCTTCTCCTCAAAATGTTACACCAATTTAATCTGTTTTTTGTTTAAATATATTTTATTAATTACTCTTTCATATGCTTGTGCAACAAAAAGAAACAATTCCTATCCTGTTTTTTTAAATAATCTTTAGTCAAGAACTTCATGTCTAAATTTAAATTTCTTTTGTTACAATTTTAGATCAGCCAAAATGTCGCAAAAAAGAAAGATAAATTTTCCGTAACCTTAGAGTTCTAAGAGTTAAACTTTTCTCTGTATTATCATTACAGTCATTTTTCATATGCAACTGATGGAAAACAACTTACATTAATTATAACTTTTCAAATTATTGCAAGTCAAAAATAAAATTGTATTGGAAGTGCATTTCATAATGTGGTAGGTGGTGGAAGTTTATGCTGTTTTGATCAAATGAAGTGACATGAATATTTAAAATTGCTCTTTTGCCATCCTAGAGATTGTTGTATCTTAGAACCATGCAGGGCACCCAAGGCATGGGAGACAGGTGTACCTTTCTTTTGTCAAGTGAGAAACAGGCTATTGCCAAAGGAAGTGGGACAGAGAAGGGCTACAGATATTTCACTGAAGACATCGACCTTGGCAAATTTGTTTTAGGAAGGAGTAGATATGGAAGTCGAGTATCTGGAAATTGATTTCCTTAAAACTGTGTTGGCATATCTTCTGAAAAGTTACATATACTTCAGAGAGTAAGTATACATATTTGTAAAAGCTACTCTGTAATTCTTAAAATGTGCTAACTGCTAAGCCATTTCAGTCATGTCTGACTCTGTGCAACCCTATGGACAATAGAACTATGGAATATCTTTTACAAAAAACATCAGATTGTAAAAGCTACTCTGTAGTTCTTAAAATAGTCCATGACTCTTTTCCGTCACAGGAGTAAGAGTTAAAGAGTTAAAGTAAGAGTTAAAACAGTACGAAGTGCAAGTGAGGACGATTACGGACACTACTTTGAAACCTTTGTAGTGGGAAGGAACACAGTTGGAGAGCCTCTTTTTAGGTAAGTTTGAATGGTTAGGAATTCTGATCCAATTATATTTTGATTAGAATAAAGACTTCATCTGATTTCTATTGCCAATAATTCCCTGCTTTTTGAAAAGTAAATTGCATTTAAGTTAATCTGTTTAAACTTAGTGTGATAACTGAAGCTATTAATCTCAGTTCCAATGACTTCTCCTAACATATGCTCACAGGGGAGACTCTACTAACTATGAAATGTCACAGGTTGTCACAAGAAGAAAATATGGAGGAAACTCCCAGAGAAAATGCACCAGGTTAACTCACACTAACAAATGTCCCCCACTTAAAATTGTTTCTAGAATCAGTTCATGATTTACCCCAAAAACCTTGATGTTGTTTAGTCTCTAAGTTGTGGCCAACTCTTGGACTGTAGCCTGCCAGGCTCCTCTGTCCATGGGATTTCCCAGGCAAGAACACTGGAGTGGGTTACTAATTCCATCTCTAGGGGATCTTCCTGACCCAGGGGTCAAACCCATGTCTCCTGCATTGGCAGGCAGATTCTTTACCGCTGAGCCTCCAGGAAGTCCCAAAACCTTAAATAGATAAAAATTTTCAGTAACCCTATTTATTTCATTTTACATATTTCAATGTATTTTTTCAAGTTGTAAATTTACTTTTTATATTTAGTATTAATTTTATATTTAATAATAGATAGATGTATGAATAGATATAAATAAGCTGTTATCAATTTACACTTATTATTTGTTATCTGAAAAAAAAAGTATATTGCGTAAGGAAATCAAAAGATATCTTTTACAAAAAGGTTGGAATGAAGAGATCAGGTTTGTAAATGTACGTATGGAACTATAGCAATGGCAAAGGCCAGTGAGAATATAAACAATATACAATTAGGACCAATATCTAAATAAGACATTATAAACACAGACAGAAAACAAAACGTGCAAACAATACACCTCATAATTGTGTATTAAACTGGCAAGCATAAACTTATTTACTGATACAAAAAACATAGAGTAGCATGCATAATTTTATGCAAGGCTTTCTAACACTGAGAAGTCTGCACTAGAATATAAATTTATATCTTGTACATTTCTCAGTTTATTCAGTTTATTTTCAATTTACTTTTATTTCAGTTTAACAACAACAACAACAAAAAACCTGCTGTTAAAACAAGGGAATCTTTGTTTTACTTTATACGCCAGAAAAGTGAAAACTAGCAAGGTCTTAACTGTAAACCGACTATTTGTTTTCAATTGTTTGGCACAAGATCATACATATTTTAAACCCAATTTTTAACTTCCTCTTGGAGCACCCTGGAGCAAAAGTTCTGAAACAATGTGAGAAAAATTGCCCTTGGAGCACTTGGCAGCCAGAACCTATCTCCATGTGTTATGTGATGTCCCACTTGGGTTTTAGTTAAACCTAGAAACATCTTTCATCCTTCGGTCAAGCAGCAGACTTGCCTAAGTAGAGCTGGTGAAGTCAGAGCCTGATCTCAGGCTTGGAAGTGTGTGGGGGGAAAGGGAAGGGAGAATGAGACAAAGGAGAGGAGAGGAGTGGGAAATTAAAAAATATGGGAATAGGAGGAAGGAAAAGAGCTGTCGAGAGATAGGAAAAGAGTGAGTTGTGTGTGTTTGGAAGAGCTAGGGCAGCACCATCCATCTGTGTCCGTGCCAGTGCCATCGTTACCTAAGTCTATTTAGGGAACTTTCCAAAACACAGAGGAGTTTTGCGGGTCTGGCTCTCAGAACTTATGCAACCAATTGTTTTGGGAACAGCCTGAAAATTTCACAAGAGAGCTGAGTTCTCCAGAGATTGACAGTTTGACCAAAAGATCAAAGGTTTAGTGCAGTGGGGCTAATTTTCAGAAAGCCTTCCAAATTGTGAAGATTTTCCTCCTTGTTATGACAGTTAAAATGTGAAAATAGTCATTGGAGATGCTTAGAAGCAGCTTTCTTCTTTGTTCACAATGTTCCACGAACATCAGTCCTCTCCAAATCCATGAAAACAAAGTGGGCGACAAGGATGATGACACCCAAATCACTGATAAAAGGAGAAGCACAGAAATATGCAGTGATTTGTTTGGCTTGCTGAAAAGAGAAAGTTACATGATTGAATTACAAATGTTACTGCCTTCAGATCAACGAAGCACATAAGCAGCGTTACTGTGAGTGGGTGGGGAGGAAGGAGGAATTGCATGATTAAGAGTGAGATGAGCAACCATCAGTTGGGGTGGGGAATGATATCTTAACAGTTATTTGAGATTCTGAATCCACCAGATCTATTTATCAAACCAATAAGAAGATCTAAAAGCCATACAGAGAGATTCCCCTAGATTAGGGAAGTGATAAACAGAAGCTAATAGTGTGCTGTGATTGAAAATACACATGGTAAATAATAACAACTCTCACTCTTTTATTTTTAATATTTGTTTAATTACCAAGAGGTGATATATATAATCGGAATACTGGCTGCAATCTCTAATGACCAGGAGATACTTAATATTTACTTGAAAGTTAGAGCCTGGAGGTAAAAACCCATTTTCCCCAATGTTTTATAAATCACTCTTTTGGCTGCTGAGACTAACTCAGAATATGGGACCATAGAAACTTCATAATTCCACCAAGACTTTCTGGTTCATTGTTCTTACAGTTTGGATCTGGCTTCACAACCATACCTGGGACTTATTAGGCCAGGAAGTCAAGGAGTTGGCATGTGTTTTTATTATAGTAAAACTTATCTGGATTTAAAAAGCATTAAATGTCTTCTGATTTCTTTCCTTTCCTTCAATTGTACAAGAATGTTTTAATTGGATATTGTAACTGAAAACGTTCACTTTGCATTGATCACCTAGAGATCTGTTTTCAACTCTCTGAAGATTCCCAAATGCAGGGCTTCTCTTTAAAAGCCCTTAAAGCTGGGTTTTTAAGTCTATAAAGATCCATGAGCCCAAGATTTCCTGCTTGGAGTGCGTTGAGCCTCAGTCATCCAGTTTCGCTCTCTCCATTGTTCAATTACTCGGATAAAAGCCAGGCCCTGTTTTCCTCCTGTGCATTTGGATAAAGCCATCTTTATCCTCATTCATGAAAAGGAAAATTCAAATTATTTACACAAAATTCATTCTGTTGCTACATATCTCCTTTCCACCATAATTTAAGAAGCTTAAGCTTGATATACAAGGCACACTCTGAGGATGACTGGCCAGGCATTGTTGAAGGGCTTAAATAACAGAAAAGCAAAACAGGACGGGTCGGGTAATATTCATCTAAATTGCACTCTAAAAAACACCAGTACTATTATCAGCTCCCACTGCAATTAAATGAAGATGATTTTTCCAGGAGTTTGCATCCAGCCATAGTAAATTTACAGTGGAAGCTTCCAAAAGTGACATGTGTTTCTCCTCACTTACTCCACTCATAATTCCAATTAGGAACACAGTGATTAACCTCAGCACACAATTTCTGGGAGAATCTTACTTCTATTATCCTGACTAATTTCATGAGCTCAGAGAAAAAGAGAGATGTTTATAATTCATTATGGCAAATTATGCAAATCTAAACCTCTGACAGCCTGCGTTTATAAAAAGATATGAGACTAACTATTATTTATTTATTCTTCTAGGGAGATAGGGGTGCTCTGAATTCAGATGCTGAATCAACTGACTGCTTCAGAACTGCCTTGAGGAAAAAATGCTAAATATCTGGCTGAATTCTGTCAGTGTGTTAAAGCATTTATTTATTTTTTTATAAAAGGGTTTCAGAAAAAAATAGTGGACACAATTCATTGGAGCACATGCATATGAATGTGATAAAATAGAGTGGTTTGAAAAGCCAAGATAAAAATGAAATGAATGAAAAAACAAGTTTCCCCAAAGGTAAGTTGTGTCATTATGTTTACATATCTTGAACCATCTGTCTGCTCCATTTCTACCAGTGCTACTCTGGCCAAGCCACCTCACTGAAATCTTTACTTTCTCTCATATGCCTTGTTCCTTGTCAAGACTCTTTTCACTGATACCATGGTGATTGTTTAAAAAAATTGGATCATGTTACCCCTGCTTATGTAAAACCTATACAAATTCCCATTGCATTTTGAATAAAATACAGATTCCACTCAGATCTCATTTCTTGTCATGTCTTTCTCAATCCTCATTTTCCAATGTCCCTGACCAACTTTCTATACCTATAAAAATCCTTGCTTCAGGACCTTTGCACTTCTTAGCCCCTCTGCCTGGAGTTCACTTTTCCCCAGATTTGACTAGGCTATTTCCTTCTATCAATCAGGATTCAGTGCGTTCTAGGCGTCTCATAACAAATAGCCTGTAGATTATTCATTATCACATTACCTTGTTACATCTTCTTCAGTTGGTTGTCATTATCTGAAATTATCTTTGTTTACATGGTTAATGCCTTTCTTCCCGTATAGAACAGAAACTGAAAGATCAGGAGCCTGTTTGTCCTATTCACTGTTGAACTGCCAGCATTTTGACATATATGAAGACAGTATGAAAGGCACATGTGTACATGCTGAATCACTTCAGTTGTGGCCAGTTCTTTGTAACCCTATGCACTGGAGCCTGCCAGGTTCCTCTGTCCGTGGGATTCTCCAGGCAAGAATACTAGAGTGGAATGCTATGCCCTCCTCCAGGGGATCTTCTGGACCCAGGGATCAAACTCATATCTCTTATGTCTCCTGCATTGGCAGACTGCTTCTTTACCACTAGCACCACCTGGGAAGCCCCAAGAGGGCACGAAGACAGTATGCCACCTTCTAAATCAAGATTTTGAAAGTCTTACACTTTAGGTGGGGGGCTAGGCTTGTGATCAAGACTGTGTAAAGTCAGAGGTATGTGTTGTAGCCAGAAAGAACTAGGGATGGTCAAGGGACTGATAGTCAAGATGATGGGCAGTATTATGTTATAGAAAATATGTGAGCTTAGAATCAGAACTGAGTTCAAATCTCAGTCTGCATCTTACCAGTTATGTGACTTTGGACAAGGTGCTTACAACTTTAGTGAGGTTTGCTTTCCTATTTATAAAGAATGGAGAACAAAGAGCATTTATAAATAACTGTTTCACAGTGTTGTGAAGATTAAATGATAAGATGTATGTAAAGTGATTAGGCCTGTGCTTTCTGCATACAGGTTCCCACTAAGTGGTCAGTTATTGTGACAGACATTACTTGTTACCTACCCTATAGTCCCTTCTTTGATAGCAGAGCCCCAATTTTGTTTAAGGTGGTAATGCCTAGGCCTGGATGATGAATCATGTTTAACCTGAGGCAGTCATTAGCAATTTGTCCTGCACTTTCCCAAACTCCTTTGCAACAACAGGTGGTCATGTGACCCAATTCCGGATGACAAAACTAAGGAGAAGTTGGCTGTGTGTGTGTGTGAAGAGGGGAAGGGAGTTTCTAGGGATGTTTCTGCTTTTCTGATGCAAGCACAGACATCAGCGATGTAGTATATTACTGCCTCCCTGCTTTCTTCTTGCCGTGAATGTTAGTTAAATTGATAGCTTACGAGACAACTATTCTACAATCTGAAAAGAAAGCCTTGCCAGTTTTGCACCAGTAAGCCAATGCCAGAAGCCACTTACCTGCACACATTTCTGTTGTATGAAAACAACAATCCCACATACACTGTTAGGTTACCTGCTACTCAAAGCATTTCGATGCAGATGCATCTGTGTCTGTGTGTATGCATGTGTGTGTGTAGGCAACACATTTAAAAGTTATGGCTGTTGTTGTTTAGTCTTTAAGTCATGTCCAACTCTTTTGTGATGCCATGAACTGTAGCTTGCAGGTTCCTCTGTTCATGGGATTTGCCAGGCAGAATGCTGATGTGGGTTGCCATTTCCTTCTCTGGGAGATCTTCCTCACCCAGGGATTGAAGCCACGTCTCCTGCTTTGGCAGGCAGATTCTTTACCACTGAGCCACCAGCGAAGCCCAAAGGCGATGGCAGTGACATGTATGTTACTGGTACCCAGAGTTAGCTGGTTCAGTGTCACCTGGATATTTACCAAGCAAAAGCAGGGATGGATTACCAATTTATTGAAGGTCACACCTTAAACATGATAGAGGTTAAGAATCTGGATTTTAAATTTCATTATTTAAAACTGATACTCAGGATACCAGTCCTTCCAAAATACTGGCTACATTTTATTGTGGAAAACAATAGCATGTGTATTTATCTAAAGCCAAGTTTTAAAAGAAATCTGCTTTTCATTTTCAACGTTAACCTCATTTTATTTCCTTTTATAAAAACCAAATATATTCTGTTTATATTTTTGGATATTTGAGTAAAGAACAAACAGCACTTACAAAATGCTAAACTTAAAAAAACATTTTAGAGCTTAAAAATTTAAAGTGTTTATGAGAAAAATGGCTTAAAATAAAACTGATATTTAAACTAAAAATTTCTATTGTGCTATGTACTCTATAAAAATGCATCATGCTATACGAATTCTTTACCATCTGAGCCACCAGGGAATCATGAAATATATTATTAGAGGCTAAAATTTAAAAATAATATAATATAGTTTTAGGTACTTCTTTAATTGTTAATTTTCATAATAAAAGTAAAATTTATGTGGTGTTACGACTAAAATATTTATCTATGTGAACTCGTTTAGTCATCTCACTAGCTTTCTCTAGGAAGTTGGTATCAGTATTATTGTCATTCCCATTTTATGGCTGGGGATACTGAGGCACACAAATGCTGAATAATTTGTCCCAGTAGCACTAAGATATGAACCAAGGGAGCCTGGCTCTACAGTCTTGTCTCTTGCCTGCTAAAATTTGTTGCCTCCCAAGTTATATTACTCATTATACTTCACATGAGAATAGTTATATTACTTGTTAACTTGTGCTAAGCTACATCACTTAACACATTTCTTATCCACTCTTTGATCTGTGTATTTAAAGCTTTTTTCATTTATTGTCCCATACACTTTGGAATACAGTGTATGACCATCCCCCCTTATCACATTCCTCCCAATAAGCTATTAATAACAGGTTGAGATAGATCACTAGTACTTCTGTGCACTCAAACAGTTAGAACAAAACTCCCTCTGATGGGAATCCTAAGCCAAAATTCTCATTCTCCTTAGGAATAAAGATTGTTAAGAATAAAGGATCAGTTGCCCTTTGGGGACACATTAGGAGCCATTGCACTGACCACATTCAGCCTGTAAAACTCCAGCTTGAATTCTGCCATTTCTATTCAGTTGATGGCTTGCAGTTCAGGGCATGTGAACATCTTATTCCATCTTCCAGGGGAAGTGCACAAGTGTTGTCTTTTCTTTTTTCTGTTATTGTGACTTGGGAAATAGTCACAAAAAAGATGACAACTACGGATTTTATGGATGACGCAAACGTTTTAGGAAAGGGGGTGGGACAGAGCACTTTCCATTGTCTTTTCCAAGATTAGATGGACTACGAGAAAGGGATAAGACAAAAGCAAAAGTCAGAACTATTTAATGGAAGAGAGCAGAGAATATGAGAATAAAACATGGAAGAGGAGCAGGAGATTCAGGGAAGAGTGAGAAATTCAGCAGGTCTGGGTCTTGGGGGTGTGGAACAGGTATATGAAGAGTGTTGGTGAAGAAAAAAGGCTTCTTCCTCCGTGGTTCATTTGTGGAAACCACAGTTTTAAAGAAAGCTATCTGGAATGGCCCCTCTACTTGGATGCTCCCTAGGGATCAAGGAAATAAATAATTAAGCCTAGCCCAGGCCATGTCCTTTTTCTCATGGCATTTGTATTCTCTCTCCATTCTCCAAACCTTTGCTATTATTTCTTAAGTTAATCACACATTTTCTCTTTGCAGCATCCTGTCCTGACATTCGCAGTTCTCACTTTTGTGAATGATTTCTGGATACTCTGCATTATGCAGCCACCCTGGACCAGATCATGCCAGAAGACTGCTTTTCGAGTTCTGGGAAAACCACAAGAAAGTTCCTAAAATGGCAGTTCTAGCTAGCTCCTCACAGTTACATTTCTTTTTTCTCTCCCTCTCACTTTCAAGTTTTCTTTTGAGCTTTGTATGTGGAACTTAGCTAATAGGAAGAAGAGATTGCTAGCATTAACTTTGGAGCAAACTTCTTAAAGGAGTAACTCTCGAATTTGTGTAGCCCAGTGATGTAGACTGATGGCCGGCTGCCTCTTAATTTTCCTTTCATTCATTAGCATCTCACAAATTAGCTTCTGTTCCTCTAAGTCTAGTCCCACAAAAGTTTCTAAGAATCTCCCAATGGAAACTCCCAAAGGAAACTGTTCTATTGGGAGGTAGACTCAATAGACTCAAATAGAAACTGTTCTGTCCTTTTGTTAACTGAGTAATTTTGACCACGTCTTTCTTTCTTCTGTCACCAAATCCTTGTGCCATGTGGAACTCCCAGGCTGTTTCTCCTGATTTTCCCCCCACTGGTTCTCTTCCTCTGTTACCTCCTTTCATTGTGGTTTCTCTGGTCTTTGGATTTTGTCCTAGTTTCCCCTTCTTCCCTATTATGGGCTGAATTATGTCCCCTCTAAGATTGATTATATTCTTTGCAGCCAAAGATGGAGAAGCTATATACAGTCAGCAAAAACAAGACTGGGATCTGACTGTGGCTCAGATCATGAACTCCTTATTGCCAAATTCAGACTGAAATTGAAGACAGTAGGGAAAACCACTAGACCATTCAGGTATAACCTAAATCAAATCCCTTATGATTATACAGTGGAAGTGAGAAATAGATTTAAGGGACTAGATCTGATAGATAGAGTGCCTGATGAACTATGGACAGAGGTTCATGACATTGTACAGCAGACAGGGATCAAGACCATCTCCATGGAAGAGAAATGCAAAAAAGCAAAATGGCTGTCTGGGGAGGCCTTACAAATAGCTGTGAAAAGAAGAAAAGAGAAAAGCAAAGGAGAAAAGGAAAGATATAAGCATCTGAATGCAGAGTTCCAAAGAGGTAGCAAGAATACACAGAAGAACTGTACAAAAAAGATCTTCATGACCCAGATAATCATGATGGTGTGATCACTCACCTAGAGCCAGACATCCTGGAATGTGAAGTCAAGTGGGCCTTAGAAATCATCACTACATATTGGTCTCCTTTTAGGAGAGCATTTGCATTTTAGAAGGACCACTGTAGCAACAGAGTGGACTTAGATGACAGGCTAGTTTTAGGTGATATGAGTTGAATTGTGTGTCCCCTATGCCAAAAGATATGTTGAAGTTGTAATCCATGGTACCTCAGAATGGGAGCTTATTTAGGAATGGAGTTGTTGCAGATATTATCAATTAAGCTAAGATGAGGTCATACTGGAGTAGGGTGGATCCTTAATAGAATATGACTGATATCATAAATAAACCTTCCCTGATCACACACACACACACAAAAGAAAGCATCACTACAAACAAAGCTAGTGGAGGTGATGGAATTCCAGTTGAGCTATTTCAAATCCTGAAAGATGATGCTATGAAAGTGCTGCACTCAATATGCCAGCAAATTTGGAAAACTCAGCAGAGGCCACAGGACTGGAAAAGGTCAGTTTTCATTCCAATCCCAAAGAAAGGCAATGCCAAAGAATGCTCAAACTACTGCACAATTGCATCATCTCACACACTAGTAAAGTAATGCTCAAAATTTTCCAAGCCAGGCTTTAGCAATATGTGAACTGTGAACTTCCAGATGTTCAAGCTGGTTTTAGAAAAGGCAGAGGAACCAGAGATCAAATTGCCAACATCCGCTGGTTCATGGAAAAAGCAAGAGAGTTCCAGAAAAACATCTATTTCTGCTTTATTGACTATGCCAAAGCCTTTGACTGTGTGGATCACAATAAACTGTGGAAAATTCTGAAAGAGATGGGAATACCAGGCCACCTGACCTGCCTCTTGAGAAATCTATATGCAGGTCAGGAAGCAACAGTTAGAACTGGACATGGAACAACAGACTGGTTCCAAGTAGGAAAAAGAGTACGTCAAGGCTGTATATTGTCACCCTGCTTATTTAACTTATATGCAGAGTACATCATGAGAAACGCTGGGCTGGAAGAAGCACAAGCTGGAATCAAGACTGCCGGGAGAAATATCAATAACCTCAGATATGCAGATGACACCACCCTTATGGCAGAAAGTGAAGTGGAACTCAAAAACCTCCTGATGAAAGTGAAAGAGGAGAGTGAAAAAGTTGGCTTAAAGCTCAACATTCAGAAAACGAAGATCATGGCATCTGGTCCCATCACTTCATGGGAAATAGATGGGAAACCAGTGGAAACAGTGTCAGACTTTGTTTTTTGGGGCTCCAAAATCACTGCAGATGTGATTGCAGCCATGAAATTAAAAGATGCTTACTCTTTGGAAGGAAAGTTATGACCAACCTAGACAGCATATTAAAAAGCAGAGACATTACTTTGCCAACAAAGGTCTGTCTAGGAAAGGCTATGTTTTTTCCAGTGGTCATGTATAGATGTGAGAGTTGGACTGTGAAGAAAGCTGAGTGCCAAAGAATTGATGCTTTTGAACTGTGGTGTTGAAGAAGACTCTTGAGAGTCTCTTGGACTGCAAGGAGATCCAAACAGTCCATTCTAAAGGAAATCAGTCCTGGGTGTTCTTTGGAAGGCATGATGCTAAAGCTGAAACTCCAGTACTTTGGCCATCTCATGCAAAGAATTGACATTGGAAAAGACTCTGATGCTGGGAGGGATTGGGGGCATGAGGAGAAGGGGACGACAGAGGATGAGATGGCTGGATGGCATCACTGACTCGATGGATGTGAGTTTGAGTGAACTCCAGGAGTTGGTGATGGACAGGGAGGCCTGATATGCTGCAATTCATGGGGTCGCAAAGAGTCGGACACAACTGAGCAACTGAACTGAACTGAAAAAGATATATTGGACTTTCCAGTTGACTCAGTGGTGAAGAATCTGCCTGTCAGTGTGGGAGACATGTGTTTGATCTCTGAGTTGGGGAGATGCCCTGGCGAAGGAAATGACAACCCACTCCAGTATTCTTACTTGAGAATCCCATGGACAGAGGAACCTGGAGGGCTTATAGTCCATGGCCTCACAAAGACTCAGAACAGTGACTGAGCATGCATGGAAAAGGTATATTAAAGCTCTAACCCCTAGTACCTTAGAATGTGAGTTTATTTACAAATAGAATCATTGCAAATGTAATTGGCTAAATTAACAAGTGATTATACTGGAGTAAAGTGGTTTCTACATCCAGTATGACTTGTATCCTTTAAAGATAAGAGAAATTTGGTAGAGCAAATATGCACAGGGAAGGCAGCCATGTTTAGTGGGAGATAGGGACTGGAGTTTTGCTACCACAAACCAAAGAACACTAGGAGGCTACAAGAAACCAGAGGAGGTGAGGATGGTTCCTCCATGAGAGGCTTGGGGGATCATGGCCCTGCCAGCACCTTGATTTCAAACTGCTAGTCTCCAGGACCATGAGACAATACATTTCTGTTGTGTTTATCCCTGGTTTGCAGGTACTTTGTTTTAGAAGTCCTAGGAAACTAATAATCCTGCCCTCCTCCCCTCTCCCCTCTCTTACCTTCTTTCCTTCCTTCTTCCCTACTCCCTGGAAACAATAGCATCTGTCCCATGACTTCCATTACTATACATATTCTAATTAACTCTCAGATCTCCTGAACTCCAAAACCAAATTTATGATTTCTCATTTATCTTTTTAATCTGGATGTTCTGCAGACATTTGAAACTGGACACATTTAAAACAGGACTCAGATTTGCTCTTCTATGTTCTTGTGGCAGATTGTAGTTTTCTAAGATGACTGTTGCAATATACCTTGCTGTAACATTGAAATTTGACCCTGTAAGTCCTTTCATCCAGAGTTGAGGGTCTCTGTTCCCTCCCGAAACTGGGTGGACTTTTGTGATGACTCTGACTAGTGAAGTGTCTAGCAGCAGAAGAGACTACATAATTTCTAAGGCCAGCTCCTAAAAATTCTATTCACTTTTACCTGGTTCTCTTGGAACACTTGCCCACCTAGCCACCAAGCCGTGAGAAAGCCTAAGCCACATAGTGAGGCCAAGTGTAGGCGCTCTGGTCAACAGCTCCAAATGAGGTTCCAGTGGACAGCTGGTATGAGTATCCAGGCACAAGAAAGAACCCTTTGAGATGACTCCAGCCACAGCCACCATCTGACTGCAACACATCTGACAGCCAACATCTGACTGTTCAGGAAGAGGGATCCTAAACAAGAACCATAGAGCTAAGGCAATTGGCCTCCAAAACTGTAAGAGATGATCATAGAATGATTGTGTTATTTTAAGCCACTAGGTTTTGGGGATTAAATCACTATGCAACAATAGATAACTAGTTCTCTATCTTGATTAACAAAACAGCATTTAGCCAATCATGTAATCTTGTATTCTCAGTCATCTGTAATTCTTCCTTCTTACTCACTCCACAGATTTCAAACATTTCCTAATTCTTGCGAACATTCTAATAGGTTTTGCTGAGAAAATCCTCTTTATATACTGTCTCCTTGCCTTAGGGATACCACTGTAATAACGCATATGAAAAAGGTTGAGGACTTAAACTGACATCTCAGCTTCCATCTTGTCCTGATTGAATTGATCCTCGTGCTTATGTTAGCATGATCTCTTTAAAAGTGCAAATCTGATCAGGTCATTTTCTTGTTTGTCACCCTCTGAGTTAAAGATGATGTCTTTGTGTGCAAAGACTCTCATTATGCAAGGCCCTCCATAAGCTAGCTCCCACAACTATTTTTCCAGAGTTACCATTTGGCCCAGGAAAAACAAGACCGGGAGCTTTCTGTGGCTCAGATCATGAACTCCTTATTGCCAAATTCAGACTTAAATTTAAGAAAGTGGGGAAAACCACCAGACCATTCATTTAGGTATGACTTAAATAAAATCTCTTATGGTTATACAGTGGAAGTGACAAATAGATTCAAGGGTTTAGATCTTATATACAGAGTGCCTGAAGAACTATGGATGGAGGTTTGTGACATTGTACAGGAGGCAGTGATTAAGATCATCCCCCCAAAAAAACAAATGCAAAAAGGCAAAACGGTTGTCTGAGGAGGCCTTACAAATAGCTATGAAAAGAAGAGAAGCAAAAGCAAAGGAGAAAAGGAAAGATATACCTATTTGAATGCAGAGCTCCAAAGAATAGCAAGGAGAGATAAGAAAGCCTTCCTCAGTGATCAGTGCAAAGAAATAGAGGAAAACAACAGAATGGGGAAAACTAGAGATCTCTTCAAGAAAATTAGAGATACCAAGGGAACTTTTCATGCAAAGATGGGCTTGATAAAGAACAGAAATGGTATGGACCTAAGAGAAGCAGAAGATATTAAGAAGAGATGGCAAGAATACACAGAAGAACTATACAAAAAAGGTCTTTGTGACCCAGATAATCATGATGGTGTGATCACTCACCTAGAGCCAGATATCCTGGAATGTGAGGTCAAATGGGCTTTAGGAAGCATCACCACGAACAAAGCTAGCAGAGGTGATGGAATTCCAGTTGAGTTATTTCAAATCCTGAAAGATGATACTGTGAAAATGCTGCACTCAATATGCCAGCAAATTTGGAAAACTCAGCAGTGGTCACAAGACTGGAAAAGGTCAGTTCTCATTCCAATCTCAAAGAAAGGCAATGCCAAAAATGCTCAAACTATCACATGATTGCACTCATCTCACATGCTAGCAAAGTAATGGTCAATACTCTCTAAGCCAGGCTTCAACAGTACATGAACTGTGAACTTCTAGATGTTCAATGATTTAGAAAAAGCAGAGGAACCAGAGATCAAATTGCCAACATCTGCTGGATCATTGAAAAAGCAAGAGAGTTCCAGAAATGCATCTATTTCTGCTTTATTGACTATGCCAAAGCCTTTGACTCTGTGGATCACAACAAACTGGAAAATTCTCCAAGAGATGGGAATATCAAACCACCTGACCTGCCTCCTGAGAAATCTGTATGCAGGTCAAGAAGCAACAGTTACAACTGGACATGGAACAATGGATTGGTTTCAAATAGGGAAAGAAATATGTCAAGGCTGTATATTGTCACCCTGCTTATTTAACTTATATACAGAGTATATCATGGGAAATGCGGGACTGGATGAAGCACAAGCTGGAATCAAGATTGTCGGAAGAAATATCAATAACCTCAGATATGCAGATGACACCACACTTATGGCAGAAAGCGAAGATAAACTAAAAAGCCTCTTGATGAAAGTGAAAGAGGAGAATGAAAAAGCTGGCTTGAAACTCAATATTCAAAAAACTAAGATCATGGCATCCAGTCCCATCACTTCATGGCAAATAGTGGGGTAAACAATGGAAACAATGACAGACTTTAGTTTTTGGGCTCCAAAATCACTGCAGATGGTGACTGCAGCCATGAAATTAAAAGATGCTTACTCCTTGGAAGGAAAGTTATGACCAATTTAGACAGCATATTAAAGAGCAGAGACGTTACTTTGTCAACAAAGGTCTGTCTAGTCAAGGGTATGGTTTTTCCAGTAGTCATGTATGGATGTGAGAGTTGGACTACAAAGAAAGCTGAGCACCAAAGAATTGATGCTTTTGAACTGTGGTGTTGAAGAAGACTCTTGAACATCACTTGGACTGCAAGGAGATCCAACCAGTCCATCCTAAAGGAAATCAGTCCTGGGTGTTCATTGAAAGGACTGATGTTGAAGCTGAAACTCCAATACTTTGGCTACCTGATGTGAAGAACTGACTCATTGGAAAAAACCCTGATGTTGGGAAAGATTGAAGGCGGGAGGAGAACAGGACAACAGAGAATGCCATGATTGGATGGCATTATGCACTCAATGTACATGAGTTTGAGTAAACTCCGGGAGTTGGCGATGGACCGGGAGGACTGGCATGTTGCAGTTCATTGGGTCTCAAAGAGTTGGACACAACTGAGTGACTGAACTGAACTGGCACCTCATGTCTCAACATTTTAGCTACTTTGGCCTATTCATTTTTCCCCAAGTGAACATCGTTTATGCTTTGTACTTTTGCTCATGATCCATCTTCTTCCTAAAATGTCTTATTCAGTTTTTTTCTGCCCAGTAAAACCTTTCAAGACCTAGATTACATTATCACTGATTGGAAAGACTTTCTTGGGACATCCTCTTGCCCTCTTGCAGAGTTATAATACTTTTTTTCTGCTGCTTTAATAAAACCTTGCAATATCTCTCTCATTTTATTAAAATTAGGTTTTTCTAAGTTGTCTCTCCTATTATACTGAGAGACCTCTAGCACTAGAACTACATGATAGATTTAATATTAGTAACTGATGATTCCAAGAACAGCAAGGTATATAACACAATTACACCATTCATTCAATCATTCATCTATTTGTTCATTCATTTTTCCCTTTATCAAATATTGTTTACCAATGGCACTCTGTACCTGAGGAAACAGTGAGTAGGTAACTTTTGTTATTTGTTTTTAGAGTGTCTGAAAATTAAGAGTCTTTTGCCAGGAGAACTCACAGGATGTTTTGGGAATAACTTCAATAACAAAAATAAAACAGATTCTATGAAACCAAACACTATAGTAATCACTTTACATATATCATTACACTTAATCCTCATAAAGATACTGGAATGTAAATTTTATTGTTGAGTAAACTGTTACTCAGAGATTAAATCACTTGTGCAAGTTACCAGTTAGTAAATGACATTGCTATTTTTGGATCTGTTTGGTTCTCAAGTTCATTTTCTTTTCCTCATAGGTCATATTCTCTTTTCTTTGTAGGACCAGTGGTCATCTCTTTTGTAATTACTCCATTGTCACCATTTCCAAATCACTTATGTGTCCATCTACTGAAATATCTGGTGCGGAGGTGGGACACTATTAGCCTTAACAGCCTTTCCACCTAACTTTCCAAATTTCAGTTCCCCCACGTGTCTAGTAACTTGTGCTCTGCTTCTCTTCCATTCTCAGTTATTTTGAGTGTTTTAGAAGTTGAGTTTTCATGAGGCTGTACAGTGAGAAGTTTGGTTAGTCGGGCAAAGACGGACTTGAGAAATTCTAATCAGAGACAGTCCTGTGTTCAAACAGGGGATGTGGGAGGAAAGTCATAGCTGAGTAAGGACAGACTGTGGGTGTGGCTGTGGCATCTGTGTGTGGGTCTTTGTGTCTGTGTGGGTGTGAGAACGTAAGCACATGTGCTGTCTGCAGCAGAAGGCATCTGTGGTTGGAGTAGTTCTGGCTACCACTGGGCGTTTTTATTGTCTGCCGGTCCATGTGTTCTTAGGTGCACATGTGGCTTCTCCATGGGTGTGCCAATTGTGTCTGTGTATGGGTTTCTCTGTGTGCATGTGGGGGTGCGGAAGGAAGAACTAAGTTCTCAATAGCTTTTCCAGACTCCCATCCAGAGCTCAAGACTCAAAGTGAAAATGCTGTCAAACGCTTAAAAGAAAATTGCTGCTGATATAGGTAGGAGGCGTGAAAGAGCCAGAAAATAGAACGAACAATCCATTACATTCCCCACTCCTCTTCTCTTTCTAGTCTTTAAAGAGTCTCCTTCCCCATCTCCACCTCATCCGTTATTTGTCCAGGTGAATTATTTTTCACTCTGCTTGCAGTCATCAAACTGAATGATTGTTTCTGTGTTTCTGCCTCTAAATACTTCCTGTGTTTTTACCTCTAAAAGGGAAGAGGGGAGCTGTGAGATCCAGAGAGAACTGGCATGAGAAATGTCTAGACAGAGGGCACAGGGCGTCAATGCCTGCCCTGCCGTGTTGAATTATCATGTTGCCTGCGTGCCAAGCGCTGTGTTATGATATAGTCACATCTCTGTCCCAATATCTGCAAGCAATAGGCTAACAATCAAGAGGAGATAAAAGATAAAATAACGATTGGAATTAAAGGGGAACATGAAACACATCAATCGATGAAAGCAGTTGTGTGAATTATGGAATATAAGTTCTCTTCGTACTATATCAAAGTAAAAATTGCAAAAAAATATGACCAAGAGAAAAAAATCTATGAAAACCGTCTAACACAGAATAATGCTTGACTCAGACTTGACTGTTTTTCAAACTTGGTAGGGACTCTGATTTGTAAAGATGAAAAAATTTTTATTTTTATGTTTCTGTGGCTTTTGGATAATCACAGAAGTTACATTTGAGAGATGGGAGAGGCAGAAGAGAGAGGAGAAGAGAGGGAGGGATATAGCATGGATGAGAGATATTGATAGATTGGAAACAGGAGAAATAAGGTTTGCCATGTGTGGGAGTAGGCCTGGAGACTGTCTGTAAATAAGTGTCTCAAGTGTTTGGGAACACACAAAACTCTAGTAAAGGTCACCTGGGTGTAATTTCAAGCAGGCAGTTCTAGAATGTGATTTTAATTTAGTAATTGCAACTCAATTGTATTGTATTTCATATGGCGAAAGAGTTGAATGCACAGAAGACTGCTCAGTCTGGAGGAAGATACAACTGGCCAGTCCAGAGTCAGGGAATTAGGAGACACAAATGCTCAATTGCTGCAGGATGTTGAGGGGCAATGACTTTTCGTTTTGCAGCCTCACTTTTAGCATGAGGAGGAGGTTTGGCTTAAGATCATTCATATTTCTATTTGTTTTTATTTTCTGTTCACCCAGTAGTATTTTCCTTTTTTTTTAAAATTTAATTTTATTTAATTTTACAATATTGTATTGGTTTTGCCATATATCAAAATGAATCTGCCACAGGTATACATGTGTTCCCCATCCTGAACCCTCCTCCCTCCTCCCTCCCCATACCATCCCTCTGGGTCGTCCCAGTGCACCAGCCCCAAGCATCCAGTATCGTGCATCGAACCTGGACTGGCGACTCGTTTCATATATGATATTATACATATTTCAATGCCATTCTCCCAAATCATCCCACCCTCTCCCTCTCCCACAGAGTCCAAAAGACTATTCTATACATCAATGTCTCTTTTGCTGTCTCGTATACAGGGTTATTGTTACCATCTTTCTAAATTCCATATATATGCGTTAGTATACTGTATTGGTGTTTTTCTTTCTGGCTTACTTCACTCTGTATAATAGGCTCCAGTTTCATCTACCTCATTAGAACTGATTCAAATGTATTCTTTTTAATGGCTGAGTAATACTCCATTGTGTATATGTACCACCGCTTTCTTATCCATTCATCTGCTGACGGACATCTAGGTTGCTTCCATGTCCTGGCTATTATAAACAGTGCTGCGATGAACATTGGGGTACACGTGTCTCTTTCCCTTCTGGTTTCCTCAGTGTGTATGCCCAGCAGTGGGATTGCTGGATCATAAGGCAGTTCTATTTCCAGTTTTTTAAGGAATCTCCACACTGTTCTCCATAGTGGCTGTACTAGTTTGCATTCCCACCAACAGTGTAAGAGGGTTCCCTTTTCTCCACACCCTCTCCAGCATTTATTATTTGTAGACTTTTGGATCACAGCCATTCTGACTGGCGTGAAATGGTACTTCATAGTGGTTTTGATTTGCATTTCTCTGATAATGAGTGATGTTGAGCATCTTTTCATGTGTTGGTTAGCCATCTGTATGTCTTCTTTGGAGAAATGTCTATTTAGTTCTTTGGCCCATTTTTTGATTGGGTCATTTATTTTTCTGTTCACCCAGTAGTATTTTCATTATCAACTGTTCTGCTAATGAGAAGGTAGTACCATGGGAGGGAAAAAGATCACTATTCTAGAACCTGGAAGGAGTAGCTTTCCCAGAATAAGTGGAGGAAGGGCCAGTCTAATTGGATTGATAAACTTCAATCTCCTGTGAGTTTGATTAGTTTGATTAGTCTTCCCAGGAGTGATGATAGACACTGACAAGGTAATGGCCAGATCCCAAACTGTAGCACTGTGAGAACTGTTGGTGGATGGAAGGCTGGCGTTCCACTGTGCTGTTAACGACACTGAGCGCTTACCACTGCTGGATTATTATTTAGGAACAGCACACACAGAATGGGACAAGGCTTATCAACATATGCATATTTCCAACATTTCTCCTTCCATGGCACTAAAAAGGACTCTAGCTTGACCTACTTAGTGCTGTTTCTTTTCCCCCACTGTGAAAACCATAGTCCTGATTTACTTGAATGGTTTTTGAAATTTCGTAATGGAGGGTTGAGAAGTAAACGTGGGGGCTGGGGGAACAGAAGACAAGATACGATTGTGTCAGGATTTCAAGGAGACTCACTGTGGTCTGTGAGAGAAGTGAATTGAAGAGAGAAATAAGAATAATCTTGAAGGACTATGTGTCAACTTCATGGAGTTTGAGGGGACACAAGTAAAATGCTTGTTATTCTGAAATTATTTTGGTTGGATGAAATGGGATGTATTCTTTTTTTTCTAGCCCACATGTTTTTTTCTTCCTTCCTTTCTCCCTTCTTTCTTTTCTTTCTTGTTAAATTCTTTTGAAAATTGAGGTATAGTTGATTTACAATATTAGTTTTAAGTATGTAACATAGTGATAAAATTTTTTATAGATTATACTCCACTTATAATTATACATTTATAAAATCCTGGCTATATTCCCTGCACCGTATATTCTTGTAACTTATCTATTTCTTACATACTAGTTTGTATCTCTTTAGTCTCCTATCCCTACCTTACCCCTCCCAGCTCCCTCTCCCTGCTGGTAGCCACTAGTTCGTTCTATCTGTGTGAGTCTGCTTCTATCCTGTTATGTTAACTAGTTTGCTTTATTTTTTAGATTCAATATTCAAGTGGTAACATATTTCACTTGGCGTAATACCCTCTGGGTCCATCCATGTTGTTGCAAATGGCAAAATTTCATTCTTTCTTTATGACTGAGTAGTACCTCACATTTTCTTATCCATTTGTCTGTTGAAGGACACTAAGTTGCTTCCATATCTTGGTAATTATGAATAATGCTGCTAAGAACATTGGGGTGCATATATCTTTTTGAACTAGTGTTCTCATTTTTTTTTTTTCAGATATATGGCTATGAGTGGGATTGCTAGATCATATGGTAGTTCTATTTCTAGTTTTTTTTTTGAGGAAACTCCACACTGTTCTCCATAGTGGTTGTACCAATTTACACTCCCAACCACTGTGTATGAGGATTCCCTTTTCTCCACTTCCTTGCCAGCATTTATTATTTGTGGTCTTTTTGATGATAGCCATTCTAACCAGTGTGAGATGATATCTCATTGTGGTTCTGATTTGTATTTCTCTGAGGATTAGAGATGTTGAGCATCTTTTCATGTTGGAATGCATTCTTTTAAATTCAACATCTCTGAGCATCAAAATAACTGAAATATAGCTTTAAAAAGATTTCACATAAGTTTTATTTCTTACTATTCTAAACTATTTTCCCCAGAAACTTTTAAATTAATATTTTGATTTTCAAGCCCAGAGAACCATTAGTCATGAGTTGTTAACTCACCCTCTCTCACAGCTTATGATACCACATGTTACAGGATTCTGTTCTCCAGAGCTCCATACCATATATCTAGCTACCAGTTGGTCATTTGGCTTGGATATCCCTTCAGTATCTTAGGTTCAAATGAGCTCTCCACGGTACCCCCCAAACCTTCTTCTCCTTCGGCATTTCTTTTCTCAGTGAATGGCAATGTTTTATGACTTGATTTCATGCAGTCTGTCTTGACTCTTCCCTCTGTGTTTTCAACCTCCCCATTTGTCTATTCTAATTCCTAAATATTTCTTAAATTTGTCCACTAATCTCTACTCCATGGCCACAACCATGGGTCAGATGCCCATTGTCTCTCATGTGGATAACTGAAATAACTCCCTAGCTATTTTCTCTTTCTCTAGGCCTTCCCTGACCCAAATCTTCAGATGAAAATCATGCTACCATGCTGCTATTGACCTATTTGTTACTATTTGGACTATGCCTTTCCTTGTGGTTCAGCTGGTGAAGAATCTGCCTTAAATGAGGGAGACTTGGGTTTGATCCCCTGGGTTGGGATGATCCCCTGGAGAAGGGAAAGGCTACCCACTCCAGGATTCTGGCCTGAAGAATTCCATGAACTGTATAGTCCGTGGGGTCGCAAAGAGTTGGACACAAATGAGTGACTTTCACTTTCCATATAGTTATCTTTAATTATTAATTTTAAGGCTTTTTATTTGCTTTGCATGTGGCTTCTCAGTGCTGTGGCTTCTCTTATTGTGGAGTACATGCTCTAAGGTGCTTGGGCTTCAGCAGTTGCAGTGCATGGGCTCAGTAGTTGTGGTTCCCGGACTCCAGAGCATACTCCAGTAGCTGTGGTGTTGGGCTTAGTTGCTCTGTAGCTTGTGGTATCTTCCCGGACCAGGAATTGAACCCATGTCCCCTGTATTGGCAGGCGGATTCTTTACCACTGTGGCTCCAGGGAAGCCTGAGAATAGATCTTAAATGTTATTACCACACACACGCACACACACACACACACAGGTAATCATGTAAGGAGATAATTAGTCTAATTGTACAACCACTTTTCTACATATATGTCTATCCCTGATGGCTCAGATGGTAAAGAGTCCATCTGCAATACAGGAGACCCAGGTTCAGCCCCTGGATTGGGAAGATCCCCTAGAGAAGGGAATGGCAACCCACTCCAGGATTCTTGCCTGGAGAATTCCATGGACAGAGGAGCCTGGTGGGCTGTAGTCCAAGGGATTGCAAAGAGTCAGACACAATTGAGCCGTTAACACTTTCACTTTCTTTTCATGTGTATGAAGTCATGAAAAAATGAAAAAATAAAATTAGGGTTTGAAAAATGACCCTTGAACTTGAAAATATAGCATTTGCTTTTACTGACAAGAAGTCTGTTTTTCTCCCTGGAAGCTGTTTCCCACGGCTTTATTGAGAATTGATACAGAACATTGTGTAAGTTTAAGGTATACACAGTGTTGATTCCAGGTATATATTTCAAAATGATAACCACCATGCTGCTGCTGCTGCTAAGTCGCTTCAGTCGTGTCCGACTCTGTGCGACCCCATAGATGGCAGCCCACCAGGCTCCCCCGTCCCTCGGATTCTCCAGGCAAGAACACTGGAGTGGGTTGCCATTTCCTTCTCCAATGCATGAAGGTGAAAAGAGAAAGTGAAGTTGCTCAGCTGTGTCTGACTCTTAGCGACCCCATGGACTGCAGCCTACCAGGCTCCTCTATCCATGGGATTTTCCAGGCAAGAGTACTGGAGAGGGGTGCCATTGCCTTCTCTGGATAACCACCACAGTGTTGGCTAATAGAGCCTTCATGTACAAATTTCCCTGGAGGCCTCTATAATCTGCTCATTTTATTTTTTATGTTTTAATTTTTTTACAATGATTTTCCTAAGTATGATTCTTTTCTTACTTACATGACTTGGCATTTGGTAGAATTATGCTTTTGAATTCACTCTCTAGTTTTTTTTTAAAAAATACTTGTTTTATTGTTTTGATTATTTCTCTTCTCTTCTCAAGACTCTTAATTCGTTGGATTTGGGGTCTTCTGTATTCATCTCTTAGGTCTCTTATCTTTTCCCATGTTTTCCATTTCTTTTTTTGTTCCAAGTTTTAGGAAATAAACTAGATATTTTCCTATCCTTGTATTTATGTTCTATTTTGGAAACTTGATTTTTAACTCAATCTGATACTCTCTCATGTGACATGTGAATGAAGGCTCTTTTACTACCTTGGACTTCTTTCAAAACTGTTCCTGTCATACATTTTCTATTTGTCTTCTGCTTGCTTGGATTTCTCTGATTTGCAGTCCTATTTTTCATCTTTGCTTTTGGCACAGGAAATTCCTGAACAGAATTTTGTAAGCTGCTATGAGACATCTTTTTAGACTCCATAGGGTCTTGGCACCATATGTACTTCTAAGAGCACTGCTACTCTCAGACCCATTCATTGTCAACTGATCACTTCTGTCAAAGTGACTCCAAAAGAGAGCAGAGAGCAGTTTATAAATCAAATCACCTCTCCTACCATTTCTTGTGCAGTAGATACAAAACTCCTTCAATCAGGTTTGGTAAAATGAGTGGGTACTTCTCATGTTGTTTAGTCACCAAGTCATGTCCAACTCTTTGCGACCTCGTGGACTATAGCCTGCCAGGCTCCTCTCTCCGTGGGATTTCCCAGGCAAGAATACTGGAGTGCATTGACATTTCCTTCTCCAGGGTACCTTTATTATGTGAGATAAAGACAGCAAGAAAAATAACAGAAGATTTCATGGCCACTTTCTTTCAGACCTCCGGTCAATAATGTGTGACTTACAAAGCAGGCAGTTTTTCACAATGCCATAAACTCTGTCACAGCAAGACTACAGTCTCTGAGCATAAGTTTGTGTGATTCATCTCTTTTCCAGGATGAGTCAGAACAATGATAATGAAATTGATGATATTAACTGCACCAAGAAAGAAGAATTGCATTTTGTGTTATAGACGTATTTCTTAGATGAGAAAACAGAATTCAGGAAAGTCTTGCCAAAGGTTTGTATCTAGTAAATGTCATAGCTGTGGATGTCCCTTTCCTCTCTGTATATGTGTGCTAAGTCGCTTCAGTCATGTCCAGTTTTTTGTGACTCCATGGACTGTAGCCCACCAGGCTCCTCTTTCCATGGGATTCTCCAGGCAAGAGTACGGGAGTGGGTTGCCGCGACCTCCTCCAGGGGATCTTTCTGACCCAGGGATCGAACCCGAGTCTTTTATGTTTCCTGCATTGCCAGGTGGATGCTTTACCCCAGCACCACCTAGGAAGCCTCCTTTCTTCTCGATATCTCCTGATACTCTCTCCTGTCTCAGTTAACCTCCCTTCTCTTTGCTATTTCAAAGCCATTAGCAGTAAAGCAAGATGGTTAAGAGTGTGAGCTCTAAAGTCAGACAGTTACGGATTCAAAATCCTGCCGCATCACTTAGTGACCTTGATTCCTGGGACACTAGAAAGTGACTGTGCCCATCTAGATCCACTTTCTACTCTCTTCACCATTCTCTTTTCCCCAGTAGTCTGACATCAGCACATTTATTCACAGGTTCCTTTGACCTGGGACCCTTGGTGGGTTTTAGCTAAGTTAGAGCATTGGCAGAGAATGAAGATGGAGTATTTATTCCCCTACATCCTCCCTTGGATTTCCCACAGGCTGGCTGCATCCCCCTGTCATATAGTCCTCCCCACTTGGCTCTCCTTCTGGATTCAGGAAATCATTCTCTCCCTCCCCAGGGTCAAGGATAGGAATACCCCCAACATTACTAGCATCAGAGCACTGCATTGTCCCTTATAAATTGTCTTACACCATGCCAGACATGTGTGTTCAGTCACTCAGTCATGTCCGACTCTTTGTGACCCCATGGACTGTAGCGCGCCAGGCTCCTCTGTCCATGGGACTTCCCAGCAAGAATACTAGAGTGGGTTGTCATTTCCTCCTCCAAGGGACCTTCCTGACCCAGGGATCATTCTCATATCTCCTGCATCTCCTGCATTTCAAGTGGACTCTTTACTGCTGAGCCATCAGAGAAGCCCTACACTCTGCCTACATTTTGGCAAACAGTGCTTTTATTAAAACCTCCTCCAATTAACTATTTTTGAGTGCTCCATCTGTTTCCTGCCAGGATTCCACAAATATATTGATGGCACTCAAATTTTTATGTAAAATGAGTGCTCTGAGATGACCTAGATGAGTGGGATGGGGCACTGGGTGGGGAGGAGATCCAAGAGGGAGGAGATGTATATGTACATATAGCTGATTCACTTCATTGTACAGCAGAAGCTAACACAACATTGTAAAGCAATTATACTCCAATAAGAAGGAATATCATTTACTTTATGGTTTTGTTGTGAGAATTAAATGAGATAGTGAACCTAAAGCATTAAGCATAATATACAGAAAGTACTTTGTAAGTTTTAACTACTACTATTAATTGTAGTGATGTCATTTATTTTAGGTTAAGGTCAAAATCCACCTACTACTGATTATACTTTCAAGCTTTGTGTTTCTAATATTTATGCATACTGGGTTTTTCTCACTTCTTTTTCTCTCTCATGCTTTGTCCCTTCAACTAACTAATATGTTTCTTAAGAGATAACTAGTAGGTTAATGGTAAAAAAAATCATTTATTAATAAACAGGCTGAAAGAGATTCTGGTTTAGATATAGGTATGAGCTCCTGTTGCTAAGACAGCAGTCATAGATAAATGGAACCAAAGATGAGTGTTGATTGTGGGCAGGTAAACTGAAACCTGCCCACAGGTTTCAGCCAAGAGTTTAATAAGTGAATTAATATATTCTTTGTATATAGAGATAAGAACAGAAAATCTGTTTACAAATAATATAAATCTAAATCTCCTTAGAACCCACATTCTGGCAGGAGTTAGTAAGATGAACTGGTTGGCCTTAGCTTTCCTAATATTTCATTCTATGATTGAACTTGACAGAAAGAGAAAGTCACGGAGAAGTTGCCCAGGAGCAGGCCAGTCATCGTACCTAAGAGCATGAACCTTTAGTCTTTGTTCATCTAAATGCAGAACATTGCTTTGTACAAAGAAGGATGGAAAAACATCTCAGGAACAGATGTAAGAAAGCACTCTTCTATTTTAGCAAAAATGTGGTTACCATGGGCCACCACAGTCAGAACCAGAGGACACCATGCTGGCTAACAGAAACCAGATGCTCTGGTAAAGGAAGCCATGGATAAATATGAATTATTTTCAGCTGAATGACCTTCCATTATCTCCCTTAATGCTTAGCCCCGATTCTCTGCCATAATCTTCCTTTGGGTACCTAGTGAAGAGAACAACAAAGACACTCCATTATAGAGTGATTTATGGAGGATGTGTACAAGGGTCATCTATGGTATGTGAGAAAGGGAGGGAGAGAGGGGCTGGAGAGCGCGCGCGCGCAAGAGATTGAGAATTAGTTCAAGATTAAAAATAAAAACACAGGAAATACAGTTTTGTGGGTAGAGTCCTGGATAGGGGCCAGGAGTCCTGGGTTCCAGTCCTTCTTTTGGTACTGATTCATTGTGACATGTTGGACCACTTTAAATTACATTTATTATGAATCTAATCTCATAGCCTTGATATACCAAGACTCTCCCACCATTACAAAATGGGGCTGATGTTTATAGATTTCCTAATTTCCAGGAATGCTATAAGATTTGATAGTCGTGTTTCTTCATGCTTGCTCTACAATCCCAGTGTTGTTGCCTTTATCTCTATATGGGCTTGCGTGCTATCCTAGGCCCATAGTTCAACATCTTGAAGATGCCAAGGCTGAATAGTTATTATTCTTTCCCCAAATGGAACTTGTTCTTAACCAATTTTCCTTTACCAAATCACATTTTCATCACAATGACTTTATCTTAATAACTATTAGGTCGTTTTTTTCCTTAAAAAAAAAAAAAGGAGGTTGTGGTGGCACAAACACTTCATAGCAAGAAAACCACTCATGGGATATGTAACCATTTAGGAAAGATTCACTGTGGACTCACCTTATCTCTTTCATTGGATTTTGCTACATTTTTCTCAACAATTTCAACACCCACAAGAACATTTTCACCTACACATCTTACAACTGCAAAGTTAAATTCATTTTATTTCTTTTTTTTCTTGATTTTCCTCAATTCTGTCACTCTCTTTTCCTCTAAAAAATAATTTCTCCTTTTCTGATCTGTTTTAATAGATCCATGGTTTTTCTAGAAATCTAGGTTTATAGAGTCTCCTCCTCTCCCTTTTTAAGTTTACTGATTCTGATACAATCACTATCAAGAAATCAGAGACGGTTTAAGGTCCTTGACTGAGGCCTGAAGATAAGAGGAGCTCTGAGAAATAAATAACAAGACCAGATCTGATCCACTTTCACCTTCTCAGCAAGCATCTCTCTTATCAGTTTTCCTCCTCTGCCTTCCAGATTATCTTTTCTCCCTGGATATTTCCTAAAAAAACATGCAAACATACCATTACTGTTTCTTCCATTTTAGAACTATCCCCCCCACCAACAGAAGCAAAAATTAAAAACTCAGAATAAAGCAGGTCAAAACTACAATGAAAATCACCTCATACAGGTCAGAATGGCCATTATATATAAAAAAAAAATCTAAAAATAAATCTATAAATGCTGGAGAGGGTGTGGAGAAAAGGGAAACTCTTGCACTGTTGGTAGGAATACAAACTGATACAGCCACTATGGAGAACAGTATGGAGATTCCTTAAAGAACTAGGAAGAAAACCACCATATGACCCAGCAATCCCACTACTAGGCATATGCCCAGAGGAAACCAAAATTAAAAAACACACAAGTAACCCAATTTTCTTTGCAGTTCTGTTTACAATAGCTAGGACATGGAAGCAACCTAGATGTCCACTGATAGATAAATGGATAAAGAAACTGTGATATGTGTATACAATAGAATACTATGCAGCCATAAAAAGGAATGCATTGAGTCAGTCCTAAAGAGGTGGATGAACCTAGAGCCTATTATACAGAGTGAGGTATGTCAGAAAGAGAAAAACAAATATCACATACTAACACATATATATGGAATCTAGAAAGATGGTACTGATAACCTATTTGCAGAGCAGCAATGGAGACACAGACATTGAGAACGGACTTATGGACATGGCTGGGGATGGGTTAGAAGGAGAGGGTGGGAGGTATGAAGAAAGTAACATGGAAACATACATTACCATATGTAAAATATATATCCAATGAGACTTTACTGTATGACTCAGGGAACTCAAACAGGGGCTCTGTAACAGCCTAGAGTGGTGGGATGGAGAGGGAGGTGGGAGGGATATTTAAGTGGGAGGGGACATGGGTAAACCTATGGCTGATTCATGTTGATGCTTGGTAGAATCCAATGCAGTACTATAAATCAAGTATTCTTGAATTAAGAAAAAAACAAAAAACCTCAGAATAAAAACAACTACTATGTAAGTTTCCTAGGGCTGTTATAACAAAATGCCACAGACTAGGTGGCTGACACACCATAAATTTATTTTCTCACAATTTTAGAGTCTAGAAGTCCAAGATCAAGGAGTTAGATTTGCCTTTTCCTGAGGTCTGTCTTCTTGGCTGGCAGATGGCTACCTGCTCACTGTGGTCTTCACATGGTCTTCCCTTGGTGTTTGTGCATCTTCGATGTCCATTTCTGGGTGTCCTAATCTCCCCTTCTTATAACACTTGGTGCAAGCTCATTCACTTCAGTCGTGTCTCTTTGTGACCCTGTGGACTGTAGCCTGCCAGGCTCCTCTGTCCATGGGATTCTCCAGGCAAGAGTACTGCAGTGGGTTGCTGTGCCCTCCTCCAGGGGATCTTCTGGACCCAGGGACTGAATGCGTCCCTTCTACTACAGGTGGAATCTTTACCGGGGCAGCCCATAAGGCACTGAGGCACCAGGGCAGCCCATAAGGACACTAGTTATGTCGGATTAGGGCCCACCTAACTGCCTCGTTTAACTTTATTACCTCTTTAATGGCCATAAGAGACTTCCATAGTGTTTAAGAATTCTGTCAATGTAGGGGACTCAGGTTTGATCCCTGGTCCAGGAAGAGCCCTCGTGCCTAGAAGCAACTGAGCCTGCATGCTGCAGTTACTGAAGCCTGTGCACCTAAAGCCTATGCTCCACAGCAAGAGAAGCCATTTCAGTGAGAAGCCTGCACACCGCAAGGAAGAGTAGCGCCTGCTCATACTTCTTTCAACTGTTCGTGCCTCATTTCTTGCTCCCCTTTGCATAAAATCTTCTCAAAAGAATTGTGTATACTTGTAGCCTCCAGCTTTCCCCCTCCCATTCTCTTAACTCCACGCCATTCAGGTTTGGGAGGCTTCCCAGGAGGTGCTATTGGTAAAGAATCTGCCTGCCCATGCAGGAGACACAGGATATACAGGTTTGATCCCTGGGTCAGAATGATCCCCTGGAGAAGGAAATGACAATTGACTCCAGTATTCTTGCTGGAAAATTTCAAGGACAGAGGAGTCTGGCAGGCTACAATCCATAGGGCTGCAAAGAGCCAGACATGGCTGAGCAACTGAACATTCAGGTTTTTGCTTTTGCCAGTCCACTGAAATTATTCTGGTCAGGGTCACTCACAACCTTGATGATAAATCCAACGGTCATTCTCAGTGCTCAGAGCACAACATCTGATGCCGTTGATGGATCTTCTTCCTTGGTACCCTCTGCTCTCGTGGCTTCCAGACACACACTCTCTAGTTTTTCCTCCTGCCTTCCTGGTTATGCTCTCTCAATCTCTCTTGGTGGTTCCTCCTCTTTTACCAGAATTATTAATGTTGGAAAAGCCCAGATTCTCCTTTCTATCAACATTCATCCCCTTGGTGAACTTACCCAGTTTTGTATTTTTAAATACCATCATTATATTAGATTCCCAAAGTTATATCTCTAGCCCTCTGTCTTGAATTTTAAATGCCTATGTATCATTTCCATATGTACATAATATGTACAAAATTGAACTCCAAAACCTACTCCATATGTTACCTTCTTCACCTGAGTTTTGGCAGCTCTGTCTTTCTGGTTACTCGGATCAACAATATTGAGTCCTCCTTGAGTCCTCTCTTCTCTTGTTTCATATTTTATTCACCATAAAATTCTGTTGGCCCTGCTAACAAATGTGTCTAGAATCAGACCACTTCTTGCTACTCCTATTACTACTAATCTGTGCCCAGACATGGTCTTACCTCACTTGGATTACTGTAATTACCTCTGAAAATACTTGACTCCCTAAAGTCTGTTCTCAGTATAGCAGCCAGCTGATGGTTTTAAAATGCAAGTCAGATCCTGTCAATCCTAGACCTTGAACCCTCAATGGCTTCACATGTCACTCACTGGAACAGCCAAAGTTGTCTTAATGGCTATATGGTAAAGTGATACAGTTAAACATATACATATATATTAAAATTATTTTAAAAAATTTCCCTGTGTTTTAAAGAGCCCATGAGGGTCTTTGTTGATCCACCGAGTTAGTGACACAGATCATAGAAATATAATATCCTTCTGATGAGCTTTTGAAAATACCGGTTGGATTTCATTAGACCTTGAGTGGCTCCCAGAAACTGTTGGAAAAATTTCCAAATCCCTTTGCTTGCTGTTCAATGCTATCTTTAATCCAGCCACAATCCACCTTATCAACCCCATTTCTCACAATGTCCCTATGCTTACCTTAAACCTTAGACAAAATGGAACACTTGATACTAATTAAATGGATCTAATAGACTGCCTGCTTTTATGTATTTTTCATATTGTTATTTCCATATAGAGTGCCATTTCTTCCTTTTGTACTTCCTGAATTTCTTCTATCTCAGGCTGAGCTTAAATATCCTCTCCTTCATAAAATTACCCTAAAGCATCCTTCAGTGAAGAGATATTTCCTTTCACTAAACTCCCACAGTGCTTTATGTGAACCTCTCCTCTGGCAATGATCACTTCTGCTTTCTATTATATTTATATGAGTAGCTGTCCTTTTTTTCTCTGCCCACTCCCTACCAACAGTGCCCCTAGACTGTGAGTTCTCCCACATCAAGCTGGATTCTATTATCCTGGTGTCTTCTACAGTTCTTAGCTCTGTGCCTGGCACCTCAGTCACAGTTATGAATCTGTTGAATAGATGTGAAGTTTCCAATTTTCTCTCTCAGGTTGTATACATGCGTATTGCCTCCTTCATCCTCCTTCATCCCTTCACTCTTACAGCACCCTAGTCTTCTGCCATCTGCTTTATTTCCCTCTCTGGTACTTTTTAGCTTTGGCTTCACATTAGAGCTCATGTCTTAAGCTACACAATGAAGAATGTATGTAAATTAGTAAAGGCCTCAAATCATTTCCTCATGTGTACACTCACAAATTAAAGTATTTTTAATGCAGAAATACATATTCTGTTTATAGCCCTAATTTTTGCATTGTGTGTTTATACAGTTTCAAAATAGGCTCATATTTATTTTCTCATACAGTTGTGAAGGTCCAACTGGAAATTCTTAATGAATAATAAGTATCTTGGTTTTTTTTTTTTGGTAATCATAAATGATCTCAGGTGGGCTCTGCCTGAAGTTACTTGAAGCAGGATTTTGTTTCCCAGCCAGAGATTGAAATCAGGTCACGGCAGTGAGAGAGCTGAATCCTAGCCACTAGACTAATGGCCAGTGACAAGTCCCAGGCCCTTTGGCTTTGCAGGAATTTCCACAAAGAAGAAGAAAGTAGTACAAAAAATAAAGTATTATTAAGAGGAAACGGATACGTGTAGATAGACATGTGGATAAACACAAGGGAGGCCTCAGAGAGGGAGTTGCACCCTCATGATACTTTGAATCACTTATATGGGGCATTTCTTCTGGGGTTCCTTTGGGCAGTCGTCTTGCTTTGCTTGGTTCTGAGTCCATATTTGGTTTATCTAAGGATCTTCCCATGTGTGTGCATGCATCTTGTCGCCAACATGGATTCTAGCAAAGATGCTTGTAGGTAGGCTGACATTACTCCCGTTTTGATCTAGAAGGAGCCTCTCTGTGCATACATGGTTGGGAAGGTCTCCTTGATCTCAAGAATGAGGAATATGTAGTCTCTATGCTTTATCTGCACAGGGCTCAGCTCCTCTCTTGCTCCTCCTGTTTTGGAGTACCTGTCTATAGGGGTCAAACCCCAGCTGCCTGGCCTGGGGCCCATCTACATCCTGCTTAAGAAGTACTAAAAACCAAACATTTTGGATGATTGTATGCTGGTTGTATTTTCAAATACCTTCTCCTGGTAAGAACATACGTCCAAGTTTTGGCTTCAGATATTACAGTTGGTGTGGTAACCCTTTCCTATGCTTAGATGCAGTGTTGTTCTTAGTTACCTGGGGTCCTGAGTGAGAAGAGGAAAGGTTTCATAACACCAGAAAGAGTAAAATAAAACAGTACTTGGCTTTGCTGACATACATTTGTTTTGGTAAGCTATCTTTCCACTTAGAGAAAAGTAACTGAGAATTGACTAACCAGCTAGCATTTATTGAGCATTCACTCTGTATCCAGTCATGTAATAAAATAGAAAGACCCCGAGGAAAGGGACTAAGAATAATTCATCCTTGTATTCACTTTCTTCAATCCAACAGGGCCAAATTTAATCTACTCACTAAAAAAATGTATGTATCCTTTATTATGTACAAGGCACAGAGCTAGGCACTGGGTCAGTTCAGTTCAGTCACTCAGTCGTGTCTGACTCTTTGCGACCCCATGGACTGCAGCACACCAGGTCTCCCTGTCCATTACCAACTCCTGGAGCTTCCTCAAACTCATGTCCATTGAGTTGGTGATGCCATCCAACCATCTCAACTCTGTCATCCCCTTCTCCTCCTGCCTTCAATCTTTCCCAGCATCAGGGTCTTTTCCAGTGAGTCAGTTCTTTGATCAGGTGGCCAAAGTATTGGAGTTTCAGCTTCAACATCAGTCCTTCCAATGAATATTAAGAACTGATTTCCTTTACGATTGACTGGTTTGATCTCCTTGCAGTCCAAGAGATTCTCAAGAGTCTTCTCCAACATCACAGTTCAAAAGCATCAATTCTTTGGTGCTCAGCTTTCTTATAGTCCAACTCTCACATCCATATGTGACTGCTGGAAAAACCATAGCTTTGACTAGATGGACCTTTGTTGGCAAAGTAATGTCTTTGCTTTTTAATATGCTGTCTAGGTTGGTCATAACTTTCCTTCCAAGGAGCAAGCATCTTTTAATTTCATGGCTGTAGTCACCATCTGCAGTGATCTTGGAGCCCCCCAAATTAAGTCTGTCACTGTTTCCATTGTTTCCCCTTCTATTTGTCATGAAGTGATGGGACTGGATGCCATGATGTTAGTTTTCTGAATGTTGAGTTTTAAGCCAGCTTTTTCACTCTCCTCTTTCACTTTCATCAAGAAGCTCTTTAGTTTGTCTTCACTTTCTGCCATAAGGGTGGTGTCATCTGTGTATCTGAGGTAATTTTTATTTCTCCTGGCAATCTTGATTCCAGCTTGTCCTTCATCCAGCCCAGCATTTTGCATGATGTACTCTGCATATGAGTTAAATAAGCAGGGTGACAGTATACAGCCTTGACTTACTCATGTCCCAATTCGGAACCAGTCTATTGTTTCATGTCCAGTTCTAACTATTGCTTCTTGACTGCAGACAAATTTCTCAGGAGGCAGATAAGGTGGTCGGATATTCCCATCTCATGAAGAGTTTTCCACAGTTTGTTCTGATATACCCAGTCAAAGGCTTTGGTGTAATCAATAAAGCAGAAGTAGATATTTTTCTGGAATTCTCTTGCTTTTTCTATGATCCAATGGATGTTGGCAATTTGATCTCTGGTTATGCTGCCTTTTTAAAATCCAGCTTGAACATCTGGAAGTTCACGGTTCACATACTGTTGAAGCCTGGCTTGGAGAATTTTGAGCATTACTTTGCTAGTGTGTGAGATGAGTGCAGTTGTGTGGTAGCTTGAACATTCTTTGGCATTGCCTTTCTTTGAGATTGGAATGAAAACTGACCTTTTTCAGTCCTGTGGTATATGAAGATAAATATTTCTGGTATCTGATTTCAAGAAACTTACAGTGTAGGTAGGATTGAGAGTGGGAGGAGATGCAGGCAACAGAGGTTGAGATGGTTGGATGGCATTATCAACTCAATGGACATGGGTTTGAGCAAACTCCGGGAGATAGTGAAGGACAGGGAGGCAAGGCATGCTGCAGTTCGTGGTGTCGCAAAGAGTTGGACATGACTGAGCAACTGAACAGCAGTCTAATGTAGGATGGGTTTTCCCAGGCGGTTCTAGTGGTAAAGAACTCACTTGCCAATGTAGGAAATGTAAGAGACACAGGTTCAATCTCTGGGTTGGAGACCCCTTGAGAAAGGAATGGTTACCCACTCCAGTTATTCTTGCCTGGAGAATCCTATGGACAGAGGAGTCTGGGGGGCTATAGTCCATGGGGTCTCAAAGAGTCAGACACAACTGAAGTGACTTAGCACACACACAGTATAGGATAAGAAATAGACAAAGAGGAATGACTGTGAAAATTTAACCACAAGGTCAAATGTAAAATAGCCAGTGAATGGTAGAGGCAGTGAATACTGAAGGAGTTCGCAAGGAAATTACTTTAGGATGGGTGGTTTATGGGGACTAGAACTGAATCCCCAAACCCAGCCCAATTTATGACTCCAAGTTGCTTTAGTCGTGTCTGACTCTTCATGACTCCATGGACTATATCCCACCAGACTCCTCTGTCCATGGGATCCTCCTCCAGGCAGGAATACTAGAGTGGGTTGCCATGTTATCCTCCAGGGGATCTTCCCGACCCATACATTGAACCCACATCTCTTATGTCTCCTGCTTTGGCAGGCGGATTCTTTACCACTGGCGCCACCTGGGAAGCCCCTAAAGTGGGATAGATGCCTGGATTAATTCTGGGGTATGTGACTCTCTAACCGTCTGAACAGAGGTTATATTGATATCCTTTGCAGCTATGAACCTTCTCTTTCTTCTCTTTGTGAGACCTTGGGAAATAAACCCTAAATGACTGTGGCAAGAAAGTCTGTAAAACGATCTGCTTATGCTTATTAAAAGGTAGTGAAGTCTCTCTAACAAAATGATGAGTTCTTTGCATCTGGAAAAAAGAGAGTTGGAATCTATTCTATATCATCTATCATAAGCTTCTAGCTGTGGTCCAACAGTTGAATATTTATTACAAGCAACGATGGAAGAGGCAAGAGGATTCCAGTTTGATTTTCCAGATCTAAGGCTGCATTTTGAACTGCCAGTTAGAAAAATGCTTTGACTTAAATACTGAGCCAACTTGATTTGGAACTGTCACCACCGGGACAGAAAATGTCTGGAATAATCGCAGTGTCATTTCTGGGTAGTCTGTATTTTATGACTTGTCATGCACTACTAAAGAGAGACAAGTGAATACTGTGGGACTGGGGACTACATGAAACCATTCATGTTGTCATAGCAGGCAGAAACAAGACCACCAGGCAGCACAGAAGACCACCCAACATAAAACATGAGCTCCCATTAGCAACATCATTGAAACTGTATGCTCTTGACACTTGCTCAGAATGCTGAGCCACCAAGCAAGCTCTAGGATAATTACTGCTTTGTGATGATATTTAGTGACTCTCACAATGTGGACCACCAATTCTAGTGTGGGTTTCTTCTTTTTATTAGCACCATCTGAGAATGTCTGTGGTAGAGACTTTGGTGAATTTCGTCTGCCTGTGGCCAAAGGAATGAAAGGAAGAACAATTTAGTTTGTTAATATGGAAGAGTTCAGTGACAAAAAGCCCATGACACATGTCTGAAAGAGGCTTCATTGAGGGTTTTTTTTTCCCCTTCCTTTCTTTTCCCCAAACAAATCATACCAGAATGTTTTACTACTGCTTCTTAAAGTACACTCTGTATGCAAAGTCTTGTACTCGTTTCAGAACTGCAGCAGGATCTTTAATTCGGTAAAACTTTATGGTTATTATTTCTGTCTCAGACAGACCCAACTGTCTCCTGGTTAATAAAACAAACTAAAACAATACACTTTTTTTCCCCTAGTGGAAGTCAATATGATTGCTCAAGATGAATTTTTTATCTTTTATTTTCTTTTATTTTTTGTAAAGGAAAAGTCAGTCCAACTTGTCTCCTCTTTTCCCCTTGTTTACAGACTCTTTTCTTTGTCTTTATTTCATTTTATTCTGCCTCTTATACTGAGTGTCTTGGTCAAATTTTAAAATCTGAATTCACCAATATTAATTCTTGTCTAACATTTATTTCTTGATAACAAAAGTTTTGATTAATTTTTTTATTGTTGATGCTTTCTCTTGCATTCTAGTTTGCTCAGTTAACATTGTGTTCAATGTTAACTAGATGTTCACAGTCATTACCCAACTTTTTTTTCTCTCTCACCTTTGTGATTTCAACACCTCTTACACTCAACTTCTTTTCAAGGAAGTTTCCATTTTCTTTGAGAGTTTTGTATTCAAAGACAACAAATAACTAATCTTTAAATCAGCAACTCAGAAATTCACTTTTCTTATTGAAACTTAGATTCCAGATTTTGTTGTGAAATTGGTTTAGCATGTTACTGTGGTCATGGTTCATAAACTCGGCCTTTAATGGAAGCAACAAAAAAGTATCTTACTGATATCATAGAGAAAGGTTGAATTTTCTTTGTAACCCCATGGACTGTAGCCTGCCATGCTCCTCTGTCCATAAAATTCTCCAGGCAAAAATACTGGAGTGGGTGGCCGTTTCCTTTTCCAGGGGATCATCCCAACCCAGAGATCGAACCTGGGTCTCCTAGCATTGCTGGTAGAGTGTTTACCATCTGAGCCACCAGAGAAGTCCAATGCCTAATTTTTTTGATTCAAAACCTTTGGCAAAAATAAATCAAAATTGAGTTATCTTTCCCTGAAGCCAGTCCCTAGAGCAGTGTCAGGAGTAGAATTGGGGCTCTTTAACCATTCAAGTCTATGGCTTGAGTAAGCAGCACTGCTATGTGATAGGCAAGGTTCTGATCCAATTAGCATGGATCAGAACGTTGTTCAGAGGGGATGCAACTTTCTAATTTAACATGAGCAGAGTGGTAGACATCTTACTCAGTGCATATTATAAATATTTGATGAACAAATGGCAAGAGGTGAACACATAACTAGAGAACCCGCTGGGTGAAAAAAGAGGCAAAATTGCAAAATGGCTAGATCTGGAAGGAAGCGGTCATGAAATTCATGGCTTTTACAGTTTAAATCCCATTTCGCCTCTACGTATGCATAATTTGTTTTTGAACCCACTGTACATGCCACAATTTCCAGGAACTAATCCCAAATTGAATTCCATTCTGGAATGCTGAGGTTTCCAAGTATAGAATGATTTATCAGTTATAAGTGAATAAGTGAAGTCACTCAGTCGTGTCCGACCCTTTGTGACTCTGTGGACTGTAGCCTACCAGGCTCCTCCATCCATGGAATTTTCCAGGCAAGAGTACTGGAGTGGGTTGCCATTTCCTTCTCCCAATCCAAACTTCTCCTCAATTTACCCAAGCCTCTTCTGACCAGTATTTCCTACGAATCCATATAAGAAACCCCGAGTTTCTCATGTTGGTATAGAAACTCTCTGGCTTTCCTTACATGAGTTGATCTTCTTTCATTTCTCTGCTTTCCCATGCCCTGCGTCATGCTTTCATTTGCAGGGGCAATCTGTCCATTTCCTGTGGGGTAGACACTTGGCCCAAATGTGTGTAATTATGAAGCTTCCCCTGGGGTGTAGGAGGGTGGGAGGGGGTTGTGCTTAGTGCCTGGTATACATAGTCTGTGTCCCAGGAGAAGAATCATAGAAAACAATTAACTGAGCATTTGTCAAAAATGCTGGCACATGCACATGTCTTTCAGCTCCCCAAAGATTTGCCTTCTGCTTTGCTAACCTCAGGATACTGGCCAGCCACGGGGAAAGACTGCCAACCATATCCAGCTCATGTAGCCAGAGGCGGCTCCACTTGACTATCTGGAAATCATTCTTTCACTCACTTGGGAGGTTCTGGGGCCTCTTTATTTCCTCAGAAACAAGGCCCACCCAAACGATTTCAAGAGCACGTTGCAGCACAGTTTCCACAAGCAGACAAGCTGTGAAAGTTGGAAATCTGCAGCTCCTCTCCTTCCCCATTTAGTGCAGAACATTCTTTTGCCAACCGCATAGGTTTACAGCCTCCCAAGACCTTTCTCGTGAAAGGCAATAGAACCCAGTGTCAAGTTAAGTTAAGATGAAAGATTAGGAAAATCTGTAGCTACTGAGAATGAAGTTCCTAGTTGAACATGAGCACCGACCACAGGAGGTGAAGGTTTGCCTTTTTTCCCATCTGTTGTTGGGAATAATGGAGAGAAGCAGAGGGCTCTGGTTTGCTTCTCCAGTTCTCAGCTCCATTTCTCACTGTGGCCAATGGTGTATTGGCTAGAGGATGAAGCTTCCTCCCCGTTTCTCTTTCAGTGGCTGGCTGGTGGTGAGCTGGTCACATTCAGAAGGGAAACAGAAAGGAAATTCTTAAGTGTTACGGTCCTACCCAGGTCAGTGCATGAGACAGAGATCTCCTTTACCTACAGTACTGCTCCAAGATGTCAGCAAGCCAAGGACACCATCGTGAAAATAAATTCCATCTTTCAGTTTCTCTTCTCCTTCAGCGCATGCATACTAAGTCATTTCAGTTGTGTCTGACTCTGTGTGAACCTATGGACTGTAGCCCTCCAGACTCCTCTGTCCCTGGGATTCTTCAGGCCAGTATACCAGAGACAGTTTCCATGTTCTTCTCCAGGGGATCTTCCCTACCCAGGGATCGAACTCCCCTCTCTTATGTCTCCTGCATTGGCAGGCAAGTTCTTTACCACTAGCACCATCTGGGACGTATTTCTCTTCTCCTTACATCAAAATGGGCTTTCAAGCACATATAATGAAATCATGACCAATGAAAAACAGAAATTGAGTGAAAATAAACTTATGCCCGATTGTTCTTTTTTCTCATTTCATTACTTCCTTTCCATTCTCTAAACCGGAAGCAATTGTTCAATAATGGTCTTTCTAGTCTATATGTCTAACCATAGCACTTTCTTGCTTTAAAACCTCCAATGACTTGCCACCATCTGTTGAATACCTAGCATGAAACCACACATTTTAACTCAAGCCTTGCTGAGTTATTTCAGCTCTCCAAGTCATCAGGCCCATTTTGGTTCTGACCCTGTGCACAGCCTACCCTCTTGGAATGCCTTCACTTCATTCACCTGCTTTCAAAAATGCTGCTCAGTTCTCCAGCTTATGAAATTGGACGGCCCAGTCTGGGCTCAGTCTGGCCATGGCTCCCTTCTTTTCTGTTTTAAATAAAAACTGTATATGTGTAAGTTTAAAAAAAAATTGCAGCCTGGAAGTCACCCCATTCACAAGCAGCTCTCCAACCATCATTTCCCCCTTCCCTTGGCAGAGTTGCGCTTGCTCGTTCCACCATGAAATTATGTATGTACTTCTTTTATAACATACTGTATTGTTTTGCTGGTGTTATTATTATCTATGCTCATGTCCACTTGCATGTCCTCTTCCCCAGCAGAATGTGATTTCCTCTGGAGCAGGAGTTTCGTACTATTGTCATATTAACTTCAGGAGTTTTAAACACCTGCCATAATAGGCTCATTATATTGTTAGAGAATGAATGGATAAAAATTTAAAAAATAAACCATATATGTACACATGTATGTATGTATACATATATAACGTTTATATATAATTTAATATATAATAGGCTTCCCAGGTGGTAACGAACCCACCTGCCAAAGCAGGAGACATAAGTGATATGGGTTCGATCCTTGGGTTGGGAAAGTCCCCTTGAGGAGGCCATGGCAATCCACTCCAGTGTTCTTTCCAGGAGAATCTCATGGACAGCAGTCTGGTGGGCTATGGTCCATAGCGTCACAAAGAGTTGGACATTGAAGTAATGTAGCTTGCATTTGTATTACATATATGCAAATATATATATATATTTATATATATATATATTCCATTTCCTAAACTTACACACCTTTTGCTCTCTCTCTTTCACATCCTGTGGAAGTAGTACAGTTCTTTTTTTCTTCCCCTTGTTCTTATTTTTTGGTTTTCTATTTTTGGAGGAGAAGGTGTTTGGCTCCACCTCCCTCTCCCTGCCATCACTACAATGGCTGCATTCTCCTGTCAGAGACCCAAAGAACTCAGGTCCCATCAAGCAGCCCTCTCTCGTGGCCACAATCCTCAATGGGGTCCATGCTCCCTCTCCTTGCCCTTCAGGCCTAGGCTATAAATCACTTCCCTCTATGATCAGTCCATGGGTTATTCTTCCAGCCTCCATCTCTGTAAATAGTCCCTTCATTAAATGCTTTTCACCCTTTGGGTATGTCATCTGTTTCCCACTGGGACCCTGGTGGATACTCTTCTTAAGTTCTTGATTTAGTGTTCATTAATTTCTTAATTTATAAATTCAAAATAGTAATTTCTTCCACTTAGTTACATCACACTGATAACTGTGGGTGTCAGGAGCCAAAGTCTTGCAAATGTTTTGTGATTCCTGGGCAACAGTCTCCACTGAAGTTGAAATTTGTGTCTCTGTTTTCTATGCTATGTCTGTTTCCCATTCAGTCAACAAGCATTTATGGGGCACTACTTGCTTTTATTCTTTGATTTTTGATCTTATCTTTCCCCTTTTTGTGGGAAAATTCTTAGGCCATAAATCTGAGAACTTTGATTACTGGCTATGTAATTTTCAGGCAAGTCTCTGAGTCCTAGTGTCCTTATTTATGAAATGAGAAGAATAACAACCTCCCTAGCAGAACTTACCCCTGGAGAAGGGAATAGCTACCCACTCCAGTGTTCTTACTTGGAGAATCCCATGGACAGAGAAGCCTGGTGGGCTACAGCCCACGGGGTCACACAGAGTCAGATAAGACTGAAGTAACTTAGCGTACACACACACTACAGAACTTACAGAGCTGTTGAGTAAATCAAATATAGCAATTTCATGAGTAACTTAGAACAATTGTATTTACTCTATCAGTTCAGTTCAGTTCACTCACTCAGTTGTGTCCAGCTCTTTGTGACCCCATGGACTGTAGCATGCCAGGCTTCCTTGTCCATCACCAACTCCTGGAGCTTGCTCAAACTCATGTCAATTGAGTCAGTGATGCCATCCAACCATCTCATATTTACTGTATACTTATATTGTTTCTGCTGTTTTCATGGTCTTCTTTCCTCCATAGTGCTTTTTTCTTAACAACTTTTTTCTTCCTGCTTTTTAACTTCTCTTCTCTATCCATTAGATACTTTTTATGCTCTTCTTTCACAAGTTGTCACCCTTTTCACTGATCTCTTCAAAGCCATTTTTGTAAGTCAATCTATACCTCAGCTCCTTTGGAAAGTTCCATTCTTTTTTCTCTGCTGCCCTATTAGCTTCATTACAAACATCTTAATGTTTTTTGCTTTGGAAAAAACATGAAGATTCAGAGGAAACTTAAATGTCTGCTTGGAATCAAACAGATGTACAATCCTCCTTTGAGAGAGCTGTGATTTTTTAGAATAAGGTCCTTAGCGACTAGTAGAAAGTTTTTAGGGTTCAGTTGAGCAGGGACTGAAAAAAATCTCTTCTCCTCGTCCTGTGACAATGTGACTAAAATTTGGTCCTTTTCTTATTTCCAGTTATTCTCAGTCCTTCTTAATTTTTATTTGCTCATTAATTTCTTTGTTCAATATTGAGCACCTACTTTACATAAGACATTTGTTTAGTATTGTGTTATTTTTCTCCTTAAGGAAGTATAGTTGATGTACAATATTATGTAAGTTACGGATGTAAAATATAGTGACTCACAAGGTTTGAAGGTTATACTCCACTTGTAGTTATTATAATATTGGTAATATTTCCCATGTTGTATGATATTTACTTGTAGCTTATTTTGTACACAACACTATGTACCTCTTAATCCCCTATCCCTGTCTTGCCCCTCCCCTTCCTTCACCCCACTGGCAACCACTAGTTTGTTCTCCATGTCTGTGAGTCCATTTCTTTTTGCTATATTCACTATTTGGTTGTATTCTTTAGATCCACACATAAGTGATATCATACAGTGTTTGCCTTTGTCTGAGTTATTGCACTTAGCATAATACACTCCAACTCCATCCATATTGTTGAAAATAGCAAAAGATACTATGCTTTATGAAAGGCATGGTCCTCACCCCTAGGGAACAGTCCAGCAGGGATAAAGAAGAGTATGTTGGTAATTACAAGACATATTAGGGAAACACGTGCTGGGTTTTGATCTGGTTTGTTCCCTTGTATAGGTACAGCACCAAGGTTAGTGCCTCAGACACAGCGGGTGCTCAGTAAGTATTTGTTCATTCACGAATACATCTTGAAATTTAAAATGTTGAATAGAGGTAATTGGTTAAAGGAAATGGTAGGGGGTGTTGGAACAGGCAAAGGGAGCAGCATATGCAATGGGCCCAGTGGCAATAGAAAGTGAAATGGACTTGTAAAACCAGCATGTGTTACTCATGCAGATGTTCTCTTAAGCCATGTTAATGAGATTATATTTGCTTGGAAACCTGCCTTTCTTCAAGATTCATGTCAATCATTTTATGGCCCAGGACAACTCACCTTGTTCCAATGTTATCTCAAAATGCATGTTGTGGGTGAGGGGCCTGGTGCCAGTCTCTGCTAATGTCTCAAATTAGCAGACTCTGATTAGCAGACTGCTAGTACCTATATAGAGAGAGAGAAGTTGCTCAGTCGTGTCCAACTCTTTGTGACCCCATGGACTGTAGCCTACCAGGCTCCTCCATCCATGGGATTTTCCAGGCAAGAGTACTGGAGTGGGTTGCCATTTTCTTCTCCAGGGGATCTTCCTAACCCAGGGGTCAAACCCAGGTCTCCTGCATTGCAAGCAGATGCTTTACCATCTGAGCCACCAGGAAAGCTTCAACATCCGGCTAAAGACTAGCAGGGGGGAACTCTTTCTGCCCCCTCTGATGTCTATGTTAGAAACTTTCTCTATCTCTTCTATACTTTAATAAAAATTTATTACACACACACACACACACACACACACAAAAGAAAGTGAAATAATTGTGAGGAACTGCAGGTTCTCTCTGTGTTTCTTTTTGGCAAGGCCTTAGAGTGAGGAATTGGTGTGATGAAAGTTGAGCCCAGTAAACCTAGGTATTCCTTGATAACAACCACCACCTGCTATTTACCTTCCCTATATCAGAAGATTTACATACATTATCTTAAAACCTTACATCAATCCTATGAAAAAGACTATAGTTATTCAACTTTCTTTGTTCATTTCAACATGATATACACCTAACTACAAGTGGTGATGATATTTGAGAACTGTAATATACTTGGCCCTGGCTGTATACTCCTCTGATGACATACAAGGTGACCAGACTCACACACTTGAGTTCAGCTGCTTCTGGAGAGAAGGGTTCAGGTTTAGAAGTGTTCTTTTAGCTGCTCTCAGATTCTCATACTCTGGGAACAAATTTGAGAGGACTCTAGGTAATAAATGATCTGGAGCTTTCCTCTGTGGTGCAGTGTTTCATTGAGCAGTTGGATGCCAAATTTTTGTAAAATGTGGAATAAGTAAACCAGAGGAAGTCTAACTGGAGCATAATCCTACTCAGAACAAAGAGCTCTGAAAAAACATTATGTTCTCTGGCTAACTCATCAAAAGGTAGGAGTTTTGAAGTGGGCTAGAGCAGAAGAGCAGCAAAATTATGACTATTTTAAATGCTAAGAACTTTCAAATTAGTGGTTGGAAATTTATGCTGGAGGTTATCATTAAGAGGTTTCAAGAGTCTTAGACTTTGTATTGGAAAGAATTTTATAGATCTTGGAGTCTGACTTCCTTGTTTTGTACATGTGGAAACTGAGGTCATAGAAGTTCAACGTCCCATGGCTGTGTATGGAGGTCAGTGTTCTCTAAACTATTACCACTTTAGATAGTTTCAGAAATTATTTTCTGTTATGAAAGGCTGTTTTTAATTAATTAGATGTACAGAATTGTATCACTCTTGTTTAATGGACTACATGTCAGTCATTCAGTTTTCCATTTTAAAATATTATTCAGTCTTCGCTTCTTTAAGGATGTAGAAAAGCTCCGTGGAGGAAGAACTGAATTCATTCAGCACAATTTTCTTTCACTTTGGCTTTATTGCCATTTCTGTTATTTTTATTTAATAATTCATTTAATTCTTTTTATTGAAGGGGCTCAAAATGCTTTGCTTATATTGTTGTTCATTTGCTAGGTTGTGTCTGACTCTTTGCAACTCCATGGACTGCAGCACACCAGACTTTCCTGTCCTTCATGATCTCCTAGAGTTTGGTCAAACTCATGTCTGTTGAGTTGATGATGCCATCCAACCATCTCATCTTCTGTCACCAGCCCCCTTCTCCTCCTGCCTTCAACATTTCCCAGTACCAAGGTCTTTTCCAATGAGTCGGCTCTTTGCATCAGGTAGCCAAAGTACTAGAGCTTCAGCTTCAGCAACAGTCCTTCCAGTGAGTATTCAGAGTTGATTTCCTTTAGGATTGACTGGTTTGATCTCCTTGTTGTCCAAGAGACTCTTGAGTCTTCTCTCTCTCCACAATTCAAAAGCATCAGTTTTTCAGCGCTCAGCCTTGTATATGATCCAACTCTCACATCTCTATACGACTAATGGAAAAACCATAGCTTTGACTAGATGGACCTTTGTCAGCAAAGTGATATCTCTGCTTTTTAATATTCTGTCTAGGTTTATTATAGCTTTTCTTTCAAAGAGCAAGCATCTTCATTTCATGGCTGCAGTCACTGTCTGCAGTGATTTTGGAGCCCAAGAAAATAAAATCTCTCACTGTTTCCACTCCCCCCGCCCACCACTATCTATTTGCCATGAAGTGATGGGACTGGATGCCATGATCTTCATTTTTTGAATGTTGTTTTTTGCCAGCTTTTCACTCTTCTCTTTCACCCTCATCAAGAGGTTCTTTAGTTTCTCTTTGCTTTCTGTCATTCGGGTGGTATCGTCTGCATATCTAAGGTTATTGATATTTCTCCTGGTAATCTTGATTCCAACTTGTGATTCATCCAGTCTACCACTTTGCATGATATACTCTGCAGAGAAGTTAGATAAGAAGGGTGAAAATATGCTGCCGTGTTATATTCCTTTCCCAATTTTGAACCAATCCATTGTTCCATGTCTGGTTCTAACGGTTGCTTCTAGGCCTGGACACAGGTTTCTCATGAGATAGGTAAGGTGGTCTGGTATTCCCATCTCTTCAAGAATTTCCCACAGTTTGTTGTGATCCACACAGTCAGAGGTTTTAGCATAGTCAATGAAGAAGAAGAAGCAGATGTTTTATCTGGAATTTTCTTGCTTTCCCTATGATCCAATGGATGCTGGTAATTTGATCTCTGGTTCCTCTGCCTTTTCTAAATTCAGCTGTTACATCTGGAAGTTCTAGGTTCACATATTACTGAAACCTAGCTTGAGGGCCTGACCTTGCTAGCTTGTGAAATGTGTGCAATTGTAGGATAGTTTGAACATTTTTTGGCATTGCCTTTTTTTTGGATTGGAATGTAAACTGAACTTTTCCAGTCCTGTGGCCTCTGCTGAGCTTTCCAGATTTGCTGGCATATTGCGTGCAGCACTTTCACAGCAACATCTTTTAGGATTTTAAATAGACCAGCTGGAATTCCATCACGTCCAGTAGCTTTGTTCATAGTAGTGCTTCCTAAGGCCCACATCACACTCCAGGATGTCTGACTCTAGACATCTGACTGACTGACACATCACCTGACTCTAGGTGAGTGACCACACCATCATGGTTATCTAGGTCATTAAGATCTTTTTTGTATAGTTCTTCTGTGTATTCTTGCCACCTCTTCTTATCTCTTCTGCTTCTGTTAGGTCCTTGCCATTTCTTCTTTATTGTGCTCATCCTTGCAAGAAATGTTCCCTTGGTATGTCCAAATTTCTTAAAGAGATTTCTAGTCTTTCCCTTTCTGTTGTTTTGCTGTACTTCTTTGCATTGTTCACTTAAGACGGCATTCTTATCTCTCTTTGCTATTCTCTGGAACTCTGTATTCAGTTGGGTATATCTTTTCCTTTCTCTTTTGCCTTTCACTTCTCTTCTTTTCTCAGCTATTCATAAGGCCTCCTCAGACAACCACTTTGCCTTCTTGCATTTCTTTTCTTTGGGATGCTTTTGGTCACAACCTCTGGTACAACATTATGAACCTCCATCCATAGTTCTTCAGGCACTCTGTCTACCAGATCTAATCCCTTGAATCTATTCATCATCTCCATTGTGTAATCATAAGGGATTTGATTTAGGTCATACATGAATGGTCTAGTGGTTTTCCCTACTGTCTTCAATTTAAGTCTGAATTTTGCAATAACGAGTTCATGATCTGAGCCTCAGTCAGCTGTCTTGTTCTTGCTATCTGTTTAGAGCTTCCCCATCATTGACTGCAAAGTATATAATCAATCTGATTTTGCTATTGACTATCTGTTGTTGTCCATGTCACCTCAGTCATCTCTTGTGTTGTTGGAAGAGAGAGTTCTCTTGATAAAACTGTTAGGCTTTTTGTACTCCAAGGCCAAGTTTACCTGTTTCTCCAGGTATCTCTTGACTTCCTACTTTTGCATTCCAAATTCTTATGATGAAAAGGACATCTTTTTTTAGATGTTGGTTCTAGAAGGTCTTGTAGGTCTTCATAGAACTGTTTTTACTTCATGTTCTTTGGCATTAGTGGTTGGGCATAGACTTGGATTACTGTGATATTGAATGGTTTGCCTTGGAAATTAACTGAGATCATTCTGTCATTGTTGAAATTGCACTCAAGTACTGCATGACAGACTCTTTTGTTGACTAAGAGGGCTACTCCATTTCTTCTAAGGGATTCTTGCCCACAATAATAAGTATAATGGTCATGTGAATTTAATTCAGATGACCCAATCTCATCCATTTTAGTTTACTGATTCCTAAAATGTCGATGTTCATCTTGTCGTCTCCTGTTTGACCATGTCAAATTTCTCTTGACTCATGGACCTAACATTCCAGATTCCTATGCAATATCATTCTTTATAGCATTAGACTTTACTTTTATGACCAGACACATCTACAACTAAGCGTCATTTCCACTTTGGCCCAGTCTCTTCATTCTTTCTGGAGATATTTCTCCACTCTTCCCCAGTAGCATATTGGACACCTACCAACCAGGAGGGCTCATCTTCTGGTCTCATATTGTTTTGCTTTTTCATACTGTTCACTAAGATCATGGCATCTGGTCCCATCACTTCATGGGAAATAGATGGGGAAACAGTGGAAACAGTGTCAGACTTTATTTTTTTGGGCTCCAAAATCACTGCAGATGGTGATTGCGGCCATGAAATTAAAAGACGCTTACTCCTTGGAAGGAAAGTTATGACCAACCTAGATAGCATATTCAAAAGCAGAGACATTACTTTGCCAACAAAGGTCCGTCTAGTCAAGGCTACGGTTTTTCCTGTGGTCATGTATGGATGTGAGAGTTGGACTGTGAAGAAGGCTGAGCGCCAAAGAATTGATGCTTTTGAACTGTGGTGTTGGAGAAGACTCTTGAGAGTCCCTTGGACTGTAAGGAGATCCAACCAGTCCATTCTGAAGGAGATCAGTCCTGGGTGTTCATTGGAAGGACTGATGCTAAAGCTGAAACTCCAATACTTTGGCCACCTCATGCAAAGAGTTGACTCATTGGAAAAGACTCTGATGCTGGGAGGGATTGGGGGCAGGAGAAGAGGATGACAGAGGATGAGATGGCTGAATGGCATCACCGACTCGATGGACATGGATTTGGGTGAATTCCGGGAGTTGGTGATGGACAGGGAGGCCTGGCGTGCTGCAATTCATGGGGTCACAAAGAGTTGGACATGACTGAACGACTGAACTGAACTGACAGGGTTCTCAAGGCAGAATGTTGGAGTGGTTTGCCATTCCCTTCTTCAGTGGACCATGTTTTGTCAAGTCCAGTGGACCACATTTTGCCTTAATTATTCTGCAGTATGCAGACAGTATTACTAATGAAATACTAGTTTAGGAAACCAAAGATCAGATAGGTTGTTACTGGCTTAGTGTCAGGTTGTACAGGAATCATAACCAAAATTCATTTCTTAAGAATTCTAATTGACCTCAAATGTCACAGCTACCCAAAACCTTTCCTTGGAGGGTCTGTATGCAATGAAAAGGCAGATTATAAGTTCTTCAAGGAGTGCCTGGAGAATTTGCTGAAAAACTTTGCAGTAGTACCTTTCTAATTAAAAAGTGAATTTTGTAAGAGAAATTCATGAAACAAATGGTATGGTGCTTGATTTATGGCTTTTCCATCAACATTGACCATGGAGCCTAATAGGAAAACAAACAAACAAACAAATAAAAACACCTACACTGATGGAAACTGATAAGGAAGCATCTGGTATGGTCTCTAGCAGAGAGGAGTTGATAGATGGAAAAAAAGAAAGGGAAAGAGGGAAAGTGGAAATATGGTTAGGGCTTTTCAAAACAGCTTTCAAAACAAAAAAGAATGGATCCCCAATTCAAGTCGCTTAGTTTCCAAAAGATAATACAGATGCATTTATGCCTCTCCAAAATATTCTATTTGACTTAACGTTTGGAGTGAAGTTTTGAATTTAATTTCAAGGAATATTTGAAAAACCTATTTTTGTTGATGCTTCTTCTCGTATATGTACACAATTGAAATAAATTGATCTTTTGACCAAATCTGTTGTGAAAGAAATACTGTATATGTCATTATATGGATCCAAGTGCCACACTATATTAATAAAGCACATGACGTTATGGAAAAGAAACTTCTTAAAAATGAATCTCAGTTGACAAATTAATTATAACATGCTCTGTAAAACCTCTGGTAACAGTACTCTGTAATTATGTAGTTTATAACACATAATCTTTGAGGAGCTCAAGTCTTGTTAAGCTATGTTGTTAAATTTTTAATTAAAAACTTATGTGTGGAAACGGTGATAAATGATGGATGTATCTTTCCGTGTTGTATAGGAAAGGGTTAGTGTTATGGCAGGACGTTCTTCCAGAATCAGTTTCTAGAGCACACCTCTAATCCAAAATTTTATCAGCACTATCAATTTATTCCAAAAGAAGCCCATTTTATTTATGAAATAAAAATGCAAACTCCTTTTGTCGAGTCTATTCATGGCCCTCTGGGCTTTCCAGGTGACTCAGTGGTAATGAATCTACCTGCCAATACAGGAGACACCGGGGATATGGGTTCAATCCTTGGGTTGGGAAGATCCCTTGGAGAAGGAAATAGCAACCCATTCCAGTATTCTTGCCTGGAGAATCCTGTGGACAGTGGAGCCTGGTAGGCTACAGTCCACGGTGTCCCAAAAGTCAGACATGACTTAGCAACTAAACAATAACAACTCCTATCTCTCAAGTACCTCTTCAGTATCTTCCCACTGTTATTTCATCTGCCTTGAGTCCTTCCCACTCTGCCCCTCACGTGCCTGATACCCACAGCCATGCCAACGTCCACCATTAAAACAAAAAATTCTACTTGTAATTCAAGTTCTGATCAAATGCTACCTCCTCCATGAAAAGTACCCCATCCCACTTACCAGGCCAGTGACTAGTCACTTCTTTTCCTAAAATTCCAAAGTACATTATAATCAATGCCACACCAGAGAGAAAAATGTTCTATCATGTAGAATAATCTTTTGTGCATACTTTCCTTATCTCTTCCACCAGAATATAAATTCTTGACAGCAAAGAGCTGGACTTGTTTGTTTCTGAATTATCTACAGTGCTTAGCACAATGCCTAGTACATTTTAAACACTTGGTGAATATTTGGAGTATAAACAATCTGAAAAAGCAGCTTACAGGACATCACAAAACCTGATTATTTCCTGAATTATGATTATATTTATAATTATCATTACCGAATAGTGATGATTAAGATAAAAACAATGATAGCAATGAACATTTACTGAGGCATTACCATGTGCCAGACAGTGTTAAAGAATTTCACATATATTAATTGCCAAGACAATCGTGTGACTTCGATACTGCTGCTGCTAAGTCATTTCAATTGTGTCATACTCTGTGTGACCCCATAGACGGCAGCATCCCCCCTCGGATTCTCCAGGCGAGAACACTGGACTTGGATACTATGATTGTTATTTTCATTTTGCTCATTGGGAGAACTGAGGCAGATAAATCAGTGAATTTGCTCAAGTTTTACATAATGATATGTGGAAGGGCCAAGATTAAACCCAGGCAGTCTGTCTCCAGAGCCCTCACTCATTTCTTTATAAACAGCTCACCTCTTTTTGCCTTGCTCTCATATTCCAAATAAATGAAGTCTCATGCAGGCTCCCTCTCTCCCAGTTAATGAAAATACTCCTGTCCTCTCTTGAAAAGACCACATGTGTTGCAGTTACCAGCAGAGACTGAGACTTTGGCCATCCTCAAAGAGAGCCATACTGTCTGCTTGATAAAAGCCGTAATTTTCCTGACCTGCTCCGGGCCTGGCCGCCTCAAAGAAAATGCAGGCAGACACTTGGCAACTGGGTTCTCCCAGACGCTCAACACAGGGCTGTGTTAGTGTTGGCAGTGGGGGATGGTTTGCTTCCTTCTCGGTTCGCGAACTGTCACATCAGCCTCTTTGATCCTCCCAGGGTCTTGAGTGCGCCAAGATCATTACTCCACGTCTTTGCTCTGTTTCAGATAATTGCCAGAGAAAATGCTAAGGTTGGTAATAACCAAGGCAGGGAAATATTGCTCCCTGCACGGTATACCGTTTATATATTGCATACTCAGAAAGGTTCCAGAGTGGAGGCATTGCTTATTTTTATTGCCTCAAAGCCATGAAAGGGGGGAGAGGAATGAACAGAAATTGATACATCTGGAACAGGAGTCAGGCATGATTTACTCACATTTTTACCTGACCTGAAATTGCTTATTTAGAAAAAAGAAACATTATAAAGTCTCGGGAAAATGTCATGAATCAGAGCCAGCATGATTTCACATTGGGGCTCCATAAACTTTTTTTAGGCAAAGAAACTGTCCAGGAAAATCAAATGAGCCAAAGGTAGCCCTGCCACCGCGACCATCACCATAGCAACAGTTTCCTAGTGTGCTGCCTGGTGATGGCGCAGCTTAGAAGACTCAAACGCTGGTGGTTGCAAAGGAATGGAAACCTGCTGGTTCATTCAAGGCTGTTCTTACTTGGGCAGAGTGTGACTGCTGGTTTAGGAAAGTAACAGACAAGAGACTTTCACCAAAACACTAGTTTATTGCCTCAAAAATTGCTTTGCCCTGACCACACACTACATCACTGAAACACAACTACAGGAAGTTAGAAGAGAAAAAAAAAAATTGATTAAAGCCTTCCATCCTGCTTTAATGGTTCCCTTACCTCTTGTGTTCTTGGCACTTTATAAGCAATATGAGCACAGTTATGAAGCAATTAGATAATAAATGCTATTCTTATAGCTACCAGCTGGAAGAGACTTTACAGACCATCAATTTTTTTTTAATTAACTCAAGTCCAGACTTTATTTGAATTTCATCTGTTTTTCCATTAAGGTCTTCTTTTGGTTCCAGGACTCAATCCAGGAAAGCACATTGCATTTGGTTGTCATGTCTCTTCTGTCTCCTCTGATTTGTGACCGTTTCTCAGTGTTTTCTTTTTTAAAAACATGTCCTTGACAGTCCTTTGGAGCATTAGCAAGGGATCCTGTAGAATGTCCTACAATTTGAGTTTGTCTGATGTCTTTCTCATAAGCAGGCTGGAGTCACGTTGTTTGGAGGAAGAAGATCAGAGAGAAGAAGTGCCCCTCTTATCTCATCATATTGAGAGTACATGAAGACCACATGCCATCATTGTGATATTAACATTTGTCACTTAGTTACTGTTGTGTTTGCCAGGTTTCTCCAGGGTAAAGTTAATGTTTTTCTTTTCCCTATTCTATTATTTTGAAATGAGTCATAAAGCCTAGGCCATTTGGGTGCAAAGGAGGGTCAAGCTTCACCCCTTAGAGTGGGGAGTATCTACATGTATTATTTAGAATTCTTCTATAAAAAAGATTTGACTCTTCTTTCCCATTTTTAAAGTGCAATTATTCATTTCTCTCAACAACCAAGGAAATATTTAATGTAAAGATGGGGACAATAAAGGACAAAAATGGTATGGACCTAACAGAAGCAGAAGATATTAAGAAAGGTGGCAAGAATACACAGAAGAATTATACAAAAAAAGATCTTAATGACCCAGATAACCATGATGGTGTGATCACTCACCTAGAGCCAGACATCCTGGAGTGCAAAGTTAAGTGGGCCTTAGGATGTATCACTACCAACAAAGCTAGGAGATGATGGAATTCCAGCTGAGCTATTTCAAATCCTAAAAGATGATGCTGTGAAAGTGCTGCACTCAATATGCCAGCAAATTGGGAAAACTCAGCCACAGGACTGGAAAAGATCAGTTTTCATTCCAATCCCAAAGAAAGGCAATGCCAAAGAATTCTCAAATTACCGCACAATTGCACTCATCTCATATGCTAGCAAGTAATGCTTAAAATTCTCCAAGCCAAGCTTCAGCAGTACATGAACCATGAACTTCCAGATATTCAAGTTGGATTTAGAAAAGGCAGAGGAACCAGAGATCAAATTGCCAACATCCACTGGATCATCGAAAAAGCAAGAGACTTCCAGAAAAACATCTACTTCTGTTTTATTGACTATGCCAAAGCCTTTGACTCTGTGGATCACAGCAAACTGTGGAAAATTCTTCAAGAGATGGGAATATCAGACCACCTTACCTGTCTCCTGAGAAATCTGTATACAGGTCAAGAAGCAACAGTTAGAACAGGAAATGAAACAACAGACTGGTTCCAAATCGCGAAAGGAGTACATCGAGGCTGTATATTGTCACCCTGCTTATTTAACTTATATGCAGAGTACATCATGTGAAATGCTGGGCTGGATGAAGTACAAGCTAGAATCAAGATTCCTGGGAGAAATATCAATAACCTCAGATATGCAGATGACACCACCCTTATGGCAGAAAGAGAAGAGGAACTGAAGAGCCTCTTGAGGAAAGTGAAAGAAGAAAATGAAAAAGTTGGCTTAAAATTCAGCATTCAAAAAACTAAGATCATGGCATCCAGTCCCAACACTTCATGGCAAATAGAAGGGGAAACAATGGAAACAGTGAGAGACTTTGTTTTTTTGAGCTCCAAAATCACTGCAGATGGTGACTGCAGCCATGAAATTAAAAGATGCTTGCTCCTTGCAAGAAAAGCTATGACCAACCTAGACAGCATATCCAAAAGCAGAGACATTACTTTGCCAACAAAGGTTCGTGTAGTCAAGGCTATGGTTTTTCCAGTAGTCATGTATGCATGTGAGAGTTGGACAATAAAGAAAGCTGAGCACTGAAGAATTGATGCTTTTGAACTGTGGTGCTGGAGAAGACTCTTAAGAATCCCTTGGACTGCAAGGAGATCAAACTAGGAAATCAGCCCTGAATATTCATTGGAAGGACTGGTGCTAAAGATGAAGCCCCAATACTTTGGCCACCTGATGCGAAGATCTGACTCATTGAAAAAGACCCTGATGCTGGGAAAGATTGAAGGCGGGAGGAGAAGGGGACAACAGAGGATGAGATGGTTGGATGGCATGACCGACTCAATGGACATGAATTTGAGCAAGCTCTGGGAGTTGGTGATGGACAAGGAAGCCTAACGTGCTGCAGTCCATGGGGTTGCAAAGAGTAGGACACAACTGTGCAACTGAACTGAACTCAACTGATCAACATGTACTAATGTACATTTATTTTACACTTTGGATTATAATTCCATACTGTGTTATTTATTTTGTTTACCAAAGTGTTCCAACTTTGGCCATTGAAATCTTCCTTTCATTGACTTCCTTTGACATGTCCCCATCTATTTATTTGTCAAGCACTTTCTTCCTTTTTGGTACCACGAGATACTCCAGGCTCATCTTTTATTTTATGTGCCCCAGTTTTAGTCTCAGGTATTTCTCCAAGGAGCCCTGGTTCCTTCTACTTGAGAACTGTTTCAAGAAACCAAGCGGACCATCAGGTTTTAACTTCCTCATTGGTCAAACAAAGAAGCTGAGGTGCAAATGAGGAGATAAATTATCCAGGATCTGGCACTGAGTTAGTGGCAGGCACAAATTAGGATCTGGGTCTGACTCTTGGTTCCATAATTTTTCCTTTACTATAGTTTTTGTTGTGTATCTAGGCTTTCCCAGCTAGCTTGGTGAAATCTCTTTTGTGCCTCTTGTAGTGTCAGGCACAAAATAGTCAACAAATGCATGAATCAACTCTCTGCATCACATTTATCCAGCCTTATTTTTCACTGCCCAGGTCAGACTTTCATTAACTCTTGCCCTGGACTATTACAATCTCCTTTGAAATGGAAAATTTTTCTCTTCTTTAATCTGTTCTACTCATCATTGCAAGATCAAGGATAAAATAGTAGAGTTGTCATCATTTCTCATCCAACACCATTTTATAGAATAAAATTTAACTCCACAGCATGTCAACTTATTCCTCTTTACCATTTCTCACAAATCTTGAACAGTCTTTTAAAACCATCTTAGCAAGTTTTACTACATGATGTGTTGCACAGAAAAGAGGGACCCTCAGATACAGTCTTAGCTTTCATCTTTGCTTTCACCCATTCCATCTGTGCCTTTCACCAAATTCACATTTTTCTTTCCCATCCCAGAACAAGTCCCTGTTTCTTTCACAGGTTTTAACCAGTGTTCTTGGGTCTGATTTCTCTGAATAGTGCTCTATTAATTATCATCTCTGAAGCTTATATTGCTTTTCTCTTTATCTACTGGTTCATTCTATTGAACATGTTTACATATGAATTCTTTCCAATCCTTGAAAAAACCCCAGCAACAACTCCCCTTGCCCTTTCTTCTTCACATATGGTTTTTCCCTTTCATTTACCCTCTATTACTTTTTTAAAAAGTCTCCACAGCTTCAACATTCCTATTTACTATTGATTGACTGACTTACCCTACCTGGATTCAGATTCCCCACCCTAATCATCTATTTATAGTATCTGTAAAGTATCATGAATGATCTCTTTAAAATTTTTAATTAACCCATCAGCCATGGTCACAGTAGGAAACAGCACATTCAAAGGGTTTAATTTTAATAAGGTAAATTTTAGTGAAGTGAAATAACCCTGTGGGGAGGTTATGAGAGCTAACCACAGTCTCCAGGGGCTAGTCAGAGCAGGAAAGCAAGGGCTGGAGCAGTAAGTGAGGAGAGAAGTGCTATCGGAAACAAACAAGAGCTGTAACAATCGAATATGAGCTGTGGCCTTAGCAGAAGAAAATCAGCCTCCACCATAACCACTGGCCAGCAGAGAAGGAAGAGAGAAGAAATTTCTTATTTTGCTCTTCTTTTACCCTTTGATGTCCTTCTGGTGTCTTTTCATTATTTAACCCAAACTTGTGCATGCTTCATGCTAAGTCACTTCAGTCGTGTCCAATTCTTTGCGACCCTATTAACTGTAGCTCTCCAGGCTCCTCTGTCCATGGGATTCTCCAGGCAAGAATACTGGAGTGGGTTGCTGTGCCCGCCTCCAGGGGGTCTTCCCCACCCAGGGATTGAACCAGCATCTCCTGCATTGGTAGGCAGATTCTTTACCACTGAGCCACCAGAGAAGCCCCTTCTTTTAATAATGCATTTTAAAAAAACACTATTGTGCACCCACCATGCTGAGAGCACTGTGCTAGACACAAGATCCAGTGATGAAAAAATAGGCATCGCCCCTTCTTTGAGGGAACTTAATTTCTGACAGCTCCTTTTTCATACATTCTACCAGCTCTTCCCTTCTATTCCTTGTTTAATATTGTCATTCCTCAGAATTTTCTCCTTGGATCTCCTCTCTCCTTATTATCTCAGGGCTTTTGTTCTCACATGCATGCAAGAACTTCCAAATCCATATTCTAAACTTAGACTCTGGCTTGTTAGCAAAGGATTCAAGGCCCTTGATATACTGGTCTCAACCTTTTCACTCTTATCTTCTTACTTTCTCTTATATTCTCTATACTCATCCCACCCATAAAGGATCCAACACAGGGTTTTTGTTTTGTTTTAATCTGTTTTGTTCCCAGATGTCTCTGGAGTGCCTCTAATAGTATCTGACATATAATAGGCACTCAATAAATGTTTATTGAATAATGACTGAATTGTTTCCATGAAATCAGATTACTCCCTACTCCCCAAACATATGAACTTGCTTATTTCATCACCTTTGCTCATAAATTTTGTTGCATCATCTCCACCATCTGTAATCCAATCTACCTTCAAGTCCCAACTTAAGTATCATTTCCCCTATAAGCCTTCTTTGATATTGTCTAATCAGAATTAACCCATTCATCTTCTGTACTGTCAGTATGCCTTATTAATATTTCTTCTTCAGAACTGTGACTATGCCATATATTTTAGTTAAATTTATATATTTATCTTTTTCCAGTTTTTAAGGTATAATTGACAAATTAAAATTATGTATATTTAAGTATACAGTGTAATGTTTTGATGTATGCATACATTATAAAACTATTACCACAATCAAGTTAATTAATATAGTTATGATTTTTTTATGGCGAGAACACTTAAGATACATCTCTTAATTGACTCTATTCACCATGCTGTACACTAGATCTCCAGAACATAAGCATATTCATTCTACATTACTGAGCCTTTGTCGCCTTTAGTCAATAGATGTATATATTTTTTATCTCCTCTCACAACAGTCTGAAGTTACCTAGACTGCTTATTCATAGCTATTCCTCCCCAACCTGTTCATAGATCCTGTCAAAGTGCTTTGTTAAATTTAAGAAGATAAGCATTAAGTGACTGCTTAAACAAATTCATTTCTCTCAGGCACTTAAAATATTGACTATCTATCCCTATACATTATTAATGCGTGTGAAAAGTCCAGATTCTTCCTTTGCACAGAAGTGAGGACATATTGCATCTCTCATTTTGTGGTTCCTGAGAGTCATCAGAAGGTATAGTCATAAGAAGGTGCAGATCAGATAGCACCAATGGATGCACCTCCAGGCTCTGAAGGTGACCAGGCTGCATTCAGCATGACCTTCTGGACCTTCAACTCTGTGATGCCATACTAGCCTATCTGTACTGTGAAATGTATATGACCCATCCTAGGTAAACTCAATTATATTGATAGGAAGCCACATTGATCCAACTTGACTTTTGCAGGAAAAAGAAAGTATCTAAGAGTATAGTAGATATATATACAGAAATCCAGAATAAATTTCTGATTAATTTATAAGTATTAAAATTGATCTTCTCGGTTCTATGGAATTAATTGAACTTTGTTTGTCATGATTCAGCTGGCCCTACTTTTGAATCTGTTAATATTTATCATACCCCATGAGCTGGAGATCAGCAGCCAAAGTTGGATGGGGCTTTAGTAATACAAATCTGGCTTCCTTCTTCATTCCTCCACTAACACGTGGTGCGAATCATGCTTCCACTTTTCTATATGTGTTTTGGTCTTGGCTCCTGATTTATGATGAGTGACTATCAGATCAGATCAGATCAGATCAGTCACTCAGTCGTGTCCGACTCTTTGCGACCCCATGAATTGCAGCACACCAGGCCTCCCTGTCCATCACCAACTCCCGGAGTTCACTCAGACTCGCGTCCATCGAGTCAGTGATGCCAGCCAGCCATCTCTCCTCTGTCGTCCCCTTCTCCTCCTGCCCCCAATCCCTCCCAGCATCAGAGTCTTTTCCAATGAGTCAACTCTTCACATGAGGTGGCCAAAGTACTGGAGTTTCAGCTTCAGCATCATTCCTTCCAAAGAAATCCCAGGGCTGATCTCCTTCAGAATGGACTGGTTGGATCTCTTTGCAGTCCAAGGGACTCTCAAGAGTCTTCTCCAACACCACAGTTCAAAAGCATCAATTCTTCAGTGCTCAGCCTTCTTCACAGTCCAACTCTCACATCCATACATGATCACTGGAAAAACCATAGCCTTGACTAGACAAAACTTTGTTGGCAAAGTAATGTCTCTGCTTTTGAATATGCTATCTAGGTTGGTCATAACTTTCCTTCCAAGGAGTAAGCATCTTTTAATTTCATGGCTGCAGTCACCATCTGTAGTGATTTTGGAGCCCAGAAAAATAAAGTCTGACACTGTTTCCACTGTTTCCCCATCTATTTCCCATGAAGTGGTGAGACTGGATGTCATGATCTTCGTTTTCTGAATGTTGAGCTTTAAGCCAACTTTTTCACTCTCCACTTTCACTTTCATCAAGAGGCTTTTTAGTTTCCTCTTCACTTTCTGCCATAAGGGTGGTGTCATCTGCATATCTGAGGTTATTGATATTTCTCCCAGCAATCTTGATTCCAGCTTGTGTTTCTTAGAATACACATAAAAAAAAAATACACATATAGCCATAAGAATTTCTGCACACAAATTTATTCCCCTGACTTCAAGAATATGAAAATCTCCACCTGCCTCAGCTTACAATAAACTAAAAATGAAAACTGTAGCCTCTCAAGGACAACTGTAAACTATCAATTAAAAATATTGATTGATGAATAAATAGGATTAAAGGCTCAGAGGAGAGAATGAACATGTGGATATGGAGGTGGGCAGGGAGGGTGGGACAAACTGGGAGAATAGCATTGACAATGCTACCATGTGCAAAATAGCTAGCTAGCAGGAAAGCTGCTCTGTAGTATAGGGAGCTCAGCTTGGTGCTCTGTGGTGACCCAGAGGGGCGGAATGTTCCTAGGCCCACAGTCTATCTTTTGGATTCCCATTAAATCTGTGTCTCACAATTGGCTTTCAACCAGTGGAATCTGACTGAAAGTGATATATACTACCTCAGTGTCTGGGCAATAAAGATTTCCTGTGCTCCAGCCTCTATGATTTATCCCTTGCAAAGTGTTACCATCTCATCCCTTGCAGATGAACATGGTAACTTGAAAGCTACATAATGAAGATGGCATGGCCTGAAGGCAAAAGGATTGAATGACAACTTGGAGAAGAACTGGCCAGTGTTGAGGGATACCTCTTTTAGACTTTATGTAGTAAATTTCTATTACTTTGATGGTTAGAAAGGCTCATTAATTAAAAAGAGAGTCGAGAGAGGTGTTAAGAAATAGAAGTGTCAAATAAATTGTGTAAAGATAATAATACAGGATGACAGTGAAAGAGTTAGTCACTCAGTCATGTCCAACTCTTTGAGAGGACCCATGGACTCTAGCCCTGTCAGGGTCCTCTGTCCATGAAATTCTCCAGGCAAGAGTACTGGAATGGGTAGCCATTCCCTTCTCCAGGGGATCTTCCCAACCCAGGGACTGAACCTGGGTCTCCTCCATTATAGGTGGAATCATTACTGTCTGAGCCACCAGGGAAGCCCATAAATTAAATTTTATTCTCATTAGATGGTATAGTTGGAGTTGCTGCTCATGTTAACTTCCTCCAAAAAACAAGACAGCCTATTTGTTTAAAAAAAAAGTGATTTTTTTTTAATTAATTTGCCTTAGGCTTGATCACTTATGGCCAGCAATGTGGGAAGGACAATTTAGCAACATAAATACACGTTCATGAGTCCAAGGCTAAGTAATGTAATCTAACAGGCAAGAAATATTCTAGGAAAGAAATATTCCTCTAAAGAAAATAGTTTCCAGAAATACATTGTTGTCTCCACTAGTTGGAATCCTCTTCATTACTGTGGAAAGCAGTTTAACTCCTTAGAGTCCCACTGACTCAAACATCTTCATTCCAGGAAAGATATTTGTTCTTTGTTTACTTAAGTAATTCTCTCTGGGGAAAGTTATGCCACATCAAAGGGATGCACTGCCTCAAAGTTTGTCAAGCCTGTACTTTCCAGAAAGGAGAAAAATACTTAAAACTTTTAGGTAACAGATTTTTTTTCAGAATCTATGTAGAAAGGATTCCAAAATATTTATCACTGGATACAAGTTACATACTGTACATAGTATTCTTTTAGCTTTATTATTTTTTCAAGGATGATAAGATCTAAATTTGGATATGACATCCATCCAAGTTTTCATTGTTCCCTTCATGAATGTTCTAGAGTTTACTAGTGCCAAAAATTGACAGAGAGATATGAGATAAAAGTGGGAACTTTACCAAGCATTTTAAGGTGAAATCTACTGAGCTCATTATTATCCATGAGATAAAATATAAAAAGCAATATGGGTTATTGATCAAGAATTTTGGCTTTGCCTTCTGGAAGGGTAGGTGTATTTGCTGAGTTATGCTGAGTAGCCTGGCATGTACAATACTGGTTTATAATCCTTCCAATATCAAAATCAATTCCAGGCCACTGGGCAATGCTACTAGCCAAGGTTTTCACATGAACAATTCCCAAGTGTGCTATATGCAGAATGGCCAAGAAAATGTGGTGACTGCTTTTTGGAGGATCAGCAGGATTTCTCCATGAAAGGCCTTCTTTATGATCAAATAACTCACACTGATTAGCTTTGAGCTGTTGTTATTCAGTCATTAAGTCGTGTCTTTTCAGTTGTTGTTATTCAGTCATTAAGTCGTGCTCTGACTCTTTGTGACCCCACGAACTGTAGTCTGCCAGGCTCCTCTATCCATGGGATTTCCCAGGCAAGACTATTGGACTGGGTGGCCATTTCCTTCTCCAGGGGATCTTCCCAACCCAGGAAATGAACCTGTGTCTCCTGCTTGGCAGGCAGATTTTTTACCGCTGAGAACCAGTGAAGTGTTAGCTTTGAGTAGCTTGAATTTATTTGACTGACTTCCTTCTCTAAACCTAACTGACTTCCTTCTCTATACCTAACTGAAGATATGGACCAATCTAGTAAAAAAAAAAAAAATTATATTTGTGCCAAGACACATAATAATGATGAGAGGAAGGAAGCTGATATGTGCCCACTCCACAAAGTGGGCTCTTCTCAGTGTTTAACCTTTATATCAATTAATTAAAACACTAAGAAATATTTCAGAGTTCCATATATAACAACTTAGAAAGGAGGCCAAAGCCAGGAGTTTGATTTTCTTACTCCTCACCATGATAGTCAAACACGGGTAAAAATTTTGCTACCATAGAAGATCCTTTTTTGAACCAAATGTAATTGGTGATTCAGGATCATCTGGAATCTGGTGACCAAATACTATTTCAGCATTATTATCAATTTATTGCTGTTCAGTTGCTAAGTTGTGGCCAACTCTTTGTGACCCCATGGACTTCAGCATGCCAGGCTTCCCCGTGCTTCACCATCTCCTGAAGTTTGCTTAAATTCGTGTCCATTGAGTTGTGATGCTATCTAACCATCTCATCCTCTGCCACCCCCTTCTCCTCTTGCCCTCAGTCTTTCCCAGCATCAGAGTCTTTTCTAATCAGTCAGGTCTTCACATCAGGTGGCCAACGTATTGGAACTTCAGCTTCAGCATCAGTCCTCCCAATAAATATTCAGGTTTAATTTCTTTTGGGATTGACTGGTTTGATTCCTTGCTGATGGAGGGACTCTCAAGAATTTCCCCCAGCACCACAATTTGAAGGTATCAGTTCTTTGGCACTCAGCTGTCCTTGGGCTTCCTTGGTTGCTCAGATGGTAATGACCCCACCTGCAATACAGGAGATCTGGCTTCGACCCCTGCGTCAGAAAGATCACCTGGAGATGGGAATGGTAACCCAAACCCACTCCAGAACTCTTGATTGCAGAATTTCATGGACAGAGGAGGCTGGTGGGCTTGAGTTCATGGGATGGCAGAGAGTCAGACATGACTGAGCAACTAACATACAAAACCAGCAAAGTAATGTTTTTGCTCTTTTTTTTCTCTTTAAATTTATTTATTTTTAATTGGAGAATAATTGCTTTACAGAATTTTGCTGCTTTCTCTTAAACATCAACATGAATCAGCCATAGATATACATATATCCCCTCCCTCTTGAAACTCCCTCCCATCTCCCTCCCCATCCCATCCCTCTAGGTTGCTGCAGAGCCTCCATTTGAGTTCCCTGAATCATACAGTAATTTCCCATTGGCTGGAGAGGGTGTGGAGAAAACGGAATGCTCTTACACTGATGGTGGGAATGCAAATTGATACAGCCACTATCAAAGATGGTCTGAAGACTCTTTAAAAAACTAGGAATAAAACCACAATATGACCCAGTAATCCCACTAACAGGCATACACCCTGAGGAAACCAAAATTGAAAAAGACACATGTACCCCAATGTTCACTGCAGCACTATTTACAATAGCTAGAACATGGAAGCAACCTAGATATCCATCGATAGATGAATGGATAAAGAAGCTGTGGTACATATACACAATGGAATATTCAGTTCAGTTCAGTTGCTCAGTCGTGTCCGACTCTTTGCGACCCCATGAATCGCAGCACGCCAGGCCTCCCTGTCCATCACCAACTCCCAGAGTTCACTCATACTCACATCCATCAAGTCGGTGATGCCATCCAGCCATCTCATCCTCTGTCGTTCCCTTCTCCTCCTGCCCCCAATCCCTCCCAGCATCAGAGTCTTTTCCAATGAGTCAACTCTTCGCATGAGGTGGCCAAAGTACTGGAGTTTCAGCTTTAACATCATTCCTTCCAAAGAACACCCAGGGCTGATCTCCTTCAGAATGGACTGGTTGGATCTCCTTGCAGTCCAAGGGACTCTCAAGAGTCTTCTCCAACACCACAGTTCAAAAGCATCAATTCTTTCAGTGCTCAGCCTTCTTCACAGTCCAATTCTCACATCCATACATGACCACTGGAAAAACCATAGCCTTGACTAGACGGACCTTTGTTGGCAAAGTAATGTCTCTGCTTTTGAATATGCTATCTAGGTTGGTCATAACTTTCCTTCCAAGGAGGAAGCGTCTTTTAATTTCATGGCTGCAGTCACCATCTCCAGTGATTTTGGAGCCCCCAAAATAAAGTCTGACACTGTTTCCACTGTTTCCCCATCTATTTTCCATGAAGTGATGGGACCAGATGCCATGATCTTCGTTTTCTGAAAAGCTTTAAGCCAACTTTTTCCCTCTCCTCTTTCACTTTCATCAAGAGGCTTTTTAGTTCTTCTTTACTTTCTGCCATAAGGGTGGTGTCATCTGCATATCTGAGGTTATTGATATTTCTTCCGGCAATCTTGATTCCAGCTTGTGCTTCTTCCAGCCCAGCGTTTCTCACAATGTTCTCTGCATATGGAATATTACTCAGCCATAAAAAGGGATGCATCTGAGTCACTTCTAACGAGGTGGATGAACCTGGAGCCTATTATATGGAGTGAAATATGTCTTTGCTTTTTAATATGCTGTTAGGTTTATCATAGCTTGTCTTCCAAGGAGCAAGTGTTTTTTAATTTCATGGCTCCAGTTACTGTCAGAAGTGATTTTGGAGCCCAAGAAAATAAAATCTGTCACTTCTTCAATTTTTTCCCCTTCTATTTCCATGAAGTGATGGGACTGGGTGCCATGATTTTAGTTTTTTTAATGTTGAGATTTAAGCCAGCTTTTTCACTTTTCTCTTTCATCTTCATCAAGAGATTTTTTGATTCCTCTTCACTTTCTGCCCTTAAAGTTGTATCATCTGCATATCTGAAGTTGTTGATATTTCTGCTGAAAATCTTAATTTTAGCTTGTCCAGCATTTCACATGATGTACCCTGTATAGAAGTTAAGAAAGCAAGGTGACAAGATACAGCCTTGTTGTACTCCTTTCCCAATTTTGAACCAGTCTGTTGTTTCATGTCCAGTTTTAACTGTTGCTTCTTGACCCACAGACAAGTTTCTCAGGAGACCGGTAAGGTGGTCTGGTACCCTCATTTCTTTAAGAATGTTCCACAGTTTGTTGTGATCCACACTGTCAAAGGCTTTCACATAGTCAATGAAGCAGAAGTAGATGTCTTTCTGGAACTCCTTGTTTTCTCTCTTAGTATTATCACTACTTTTACTCTGTGCTTATTTTGATCAGGCACTGGACTAAGTGTACTACTTATTTAATTTATCTCTTTTGACAATATTTTGGGATAAATATGAATTTGTTTCTATTTTAAGTTGCTTGTCCCTGATTACATAACTTCTGTGTAGAAGGTGTTAAAATTCAACCTAAGTTGCCTTGAGGACTCAAAATAGAGTGAGATTCAGTGACTATTTTATATCTAGAAAGTATCTTCTGATATCTAGAAAATATATTTGAGTACTGGTAAATTCAAAACTTTGGAAATTCTTTAAATGGTGGAAAATCAAGTGGCTTAACTATGTCTGCTTGCCTTTTATAATAGATATCCAGAAACAAATAGCCCAGGAAACTTTTATGTATTTCCTTTGTTTTTGCTTAAAAAAATTTAATTACATGTAGATAATATTTAGTGTCCACCAGAATGGCAAAACTTAATGTCTGATAACACTAATTGGTGAAGAAGATGTGGGGAAATGGGTATCTGGCACATAACTGTAGGAGTCTACTTTGGTACAACTACTTTTTAGAGCAGTGTCAACATTTAACTTAAACATGTCAGTACCCTGCAAGTCTACTACTTGAGAGGTCTCATACATGTTGTGCAAAGAGATGTGCACAAGGATGTTTGGTATAACTCAGTCTGTGAGATCAACAAAATGAAAACAACCTAATTGCTCCACATTAGAGAAATATGAACTATGAAACTCACATACAGTATTAAATTTAAAAACTCAAGTCACAATTTGATAGAGTTTTATATTTGTATAGAGTAATGTGTTCATGCAAAATTTTATACACGGGAAAACACTAGGATATCTTGTTAGACATTCAGGGATGTATAGTTTACAGATAGAAGTGTCTGTGACTTACATGCATCTTAAACTCAGAAATGATCTATGTCAAAGGTAAAATGATAATTACCTTTGGGGGAATATTTTCCCCCTAGGAAGACCACCATTGCAGTTGAGAGCCCAGTGCCTCTGGAATGGATCATTTGAGATAAGCCCAACTCTGTCTCTTAGAAGCTTTGTGACTGGGACAGGGGCCCTAACTTTGCAGAACCTTAGTTTCCTTGTCTGTAAGTGAAGCAAAGAATACATAACTAATAATATATGTCAAGCGCTTAGCATCAAGTAGAGATCTAATAAATACTCCTTCTCTTTACTTTCTCAAACAGGTTCATTCTTCAAGTTATTTCTTTAGGATAGAGCACCATAGGTAGAATTATTAGGTCAACTAGTATGAACATTTTTATTGTCCTTGATGTTTATTTCCAAATTGCTTTTCAAAGGAGTTCTGAGTTAAATGACATCATCTGCATGTGAGATAACCAATTTCACCACACCCTTGCCAGCACAGGGAGTTTGGATTCAAATTTTCTGGTTAATTGTTTAAAAAGAAGAGTAGTCTGTTGCTATTTTAAGTTGAATCTCTTTGACTAATAGTAGGAATGAATATTTTGCCCTGTTTCCTGTTTTCTTCCATCACTTTTGTCTATTTAACTAAATTGGTGAATGTGAATTGGCACTTTTCCTTTTTAATATGGATGAATTAGTATTTTATTTTTTTCTTCTAATGCAGAGACCATATCATATTTATTTTTGTATAGCTAACATTATAACTTGCCCAGAGTAAGTTTCTCTCAATACATTTTTTGTTTAGCTCAATGGGTTTTTGTATATTCACAAAGTTGTTCAATCACCAATAAATCTCATTCTAGAACATTTTTAACACCCTAAGTAGATACCTCATGTACATTAACTGTGATTTCCCCACTTCTGCTCCCCTCTTACATTCCAATATCAGGCAACCCCTAGTTTACTTTCTGTCTATGGGTTTGCCTATTCTGAACATTTCTTATAAGTATGTCCAAGCAATGTGGGGTCTTTGCTACTTGGCTTCTTTCACGTAGCACAATATTTTCAATTTTCATCAATGTTGTAGCATGTACCATTACTTCATTCATTTTTAATGCTGAATAATATTCCATTGTATGGGCATACCACCATTCTTCAGGGATGGACATTGATATTCTTTCCATTTTTTGGCTATTATAAATCATTCAATATAAACATTCATGTACATATATTTGTGTGTACATAGTTTTATTTATCTACGGTATATATCTAGTGAAATTGATGGGTCAAATAGTAACTATTTAGCATTTTGAGGAATTATATCCCAAAGTGGCTATACCACTCTATTTTCATCTCCAGATCCTCACCAACAATTGTGATTACTGCTATTAAAAATGACATTATCTTATTAATTTTATTTTCAGGTTGTTCATTGCTTGTGCATACAAATAAAATTTTCATATATTAATCTTTATTCTGCTGCACTGTTGAACTGATGTATTTTGGGAAAGTATTCAATCTTTTACTATGAAGTATGATGTTAAAGACTCCCCTGGTGGGTCAGACAGTAAAGCATCTGCCTACAATGTGGTAGACCTGGGTTCAATCCCTGGGTCAGGAAGATCTCCTGGAGAAGGAAATGGCAACCCACTCTAGTATTCTTGCCTCAAAAATTCCATGGATGGAGGAACCTGGTAGGTTACAGTCCATGGGGTTGCAAAGAGTTGGATATGACTGAGCGACTTCACTTTCACTTTTCCCTTTCATGCATTGGAGAAGGAAATGGCAACCCATTCCAGTGTTCTTGCCTGGAGAATCCCAGGGACGGGAGAGCCTGGTGGGCTGCTGTCTATGGAGTCGCACAGAGTTGGACACGACTGAAGCGAATTAGTAGCAGCAGCAGCAGCAACAACGGAAGCAGAAGATATTAAGAAGAGGTGGCAGGAATACACAGAAGAACTATACAAGAAAGCTTTTAATGACTCAGATAATGACAGTAGTGTGCTCACTCACCTAGACCCAGACATCCTAGAGTGTGAAGTCAAGTGGGCCTTAGGAAGCATTACTCTGAACAAAGCTAGTGGAGGTGATGGAATTCCAGGTGAGCTATTTCAAATCCTAAAAGATGATGCTGTCCATGTGCTGCACTCAATAAGTCAACAATTTTGGAAAACTCTGCAGTGGCCACAGGACTGGGAAAGGTCAATCATTCCAGTCCCAAAGAAGGGAAGTGGCAAGAATGTTCAAACTACTGTAAAATTGTGCTCATTTCACACGCTAGCAAGTGAAAGTCATTCAGTCTTGTCTGACTCTTTGTGACCCCATGGACTATACAGCATCCATAGAATTCTCCAGGCCAGCAAGGTCATACCCCAAATCCTTCAAGCTAGTCTTTGATAGCATATGAACTAAGAGCTTCCAGACTTACAAGCCAGGTTTCAGAGGCAGAGGAACCAGAGATCAAATTGCCAGAATTCACTGGATCATGGAGAAAGCAAGGGATCCAGAAAAACATCTACTTCAGCTTCATTGACGACACTAAACCCTGTGAGTATGTGGATCACAACAAACTGTGGAGTATTCTTAAAGAGATAAGAGTACCAGACCACGTTGCCTGCCTCCTGAGAAACCTATATTCTGGTAAAGAAGTAATAGAACTGAACATGGAACAATGGATTGGTTCCAAATTTGGGAAAGGAATATGTCAAGGCTGCATTTTGTAATCCTGCTTATTTAACTTCTATGCATAGTACATCATACTAAATGCCAGGCTGGAGGAATTATAAGCTAGAATCAAGATTGCCAGGAGAAATACCAATAACCTCATATATACGGATGATACCACACTGCTGCTGCTGCTAAGTCGCTTCAGTTGTGTCCGACTCTGTGCGACCCCACAGACGGAAGCCCACCAGGCTCCCCCATCCCTGGGGTTCTCCAGGCAAGAACACTGGAGTGGGTTGCCATTTCCTTCTCCAATGCATGAAAGTGAAAAGTGAAAGTGAAGTCGCTCAGTCGTGTCCGACTCTAGCGACCCCATGGACTGCAGCCTACCAGGCTCCTCCATCCATGGGATTTTCCAGGAAAAAGTACTGGAGTAGGGTGCCATTGCCTTCTCTGGATACCACACTAATGGCAGAAAATGAAGAGGAACTAAATAGCCTCTTAATGAAGGTGAAAGAGGAGAGTGAAAGAGCTGGCTTGAATCTCAATTAAAAAAGGAAATGGCATCAGGTCCCATCACTGCATGGCAAATAGATGGGGAAAATGGAAGCAGTGACAGATTTTATTTTCCTGGACTCCAAAATCACTGTGGACAGTGATTTTAGCCATGAAATTAAAAGACACTTGCTCCTTGGAAGGAAAGCTATGACAAACCTAGCCAGCATAGCATATTAAAAAGCACAGATATCACTTTGCTGACAAAGGTCCATATAGTCAAATCTATTTGGTTTTTTTTTTTCAGTAGTCATGTATGGATGAGAGACTTGGACCATAAAGAAGGCTGAGCGCTGAAGAATTGATGCTTGCGAATCGTAGTGCCAGAGAAGACTCTTGAGAGTCCCTTGGACTGCAAGGAGATCAATCAATACTAAAGGAAATCAACCTTGAATATTCATTGGAAGGACTGATGCTGAAGCTGAAGCTCCAATACTTTGGCCACCTAATGCAAAGAGTTGACTCATTGGAAAAGACACTGATGCCAAGAAAGATTGAAGGCAAAAGGATAAAAAGGTGGCAAAGGATAAGATGATTAGATAACATCACTGACTCAATGGACGTGAATCTGAGCAAACTCTGGGAGAAAGTGGAGGACAGAGGAGCCTGGCATGCTACAGTCTATGAGGTCACAAATAGTCAGATGTAACTTAGCATCTGAACAACAACAAATACCACCACCATGATCTTGACTATGAGTTATTGTAGATACCAAAATAATAAAAGAAAAAAGAAATGTTAAATATTTGAGATCCATTTAGAAAACTTGAATTTCATTTTCCTATTTAAGTTCTCCTTATCAGCATTGAAATCATAGAACATAAGTTATTTCAAGCTGGGAAGGAACCTAAAGTTATCATTTAACTTTTGTAAAATATCACCTTTTAAGAGGAAAAGTCATCACCAAATCTCTATTAGTAAAGCTATTATTAACAGAACTTTTATAAAATGAAGGTGAGTAGATAGTTCTTTGTTTAGCTGTTTTTGTCCTTCCCTAAAACGTTCAAGGTGAGAATAAAAAAGGTTCTTGAACTATTTTCTACAGTTTATGGCCTAATGCCTTTATATTAATACTTGAAATGATCATTATTTTTTAATCTATTTAAGGCACAAAATGCTACTTGGTTCTTATTCAACTCATCATTTGAATTTGTGGCAATAAAATGGTTTTCAACAATAATTAAAATGCTTACGCTTTATGGGCATGCCTGCTAAGTTAATTCAGTCATGTCTGATTCTTTGTGAACCTATGGACTATAGCCTGCCAGGCTCCTCTGTCTATGGGATTCTTAGGGCAAGAATACTGGAGTGGGTTGCCATTTCCTACTACAGGGGATCTTCCCAACCCAGGAATCGAACCTGTATCTCTTATGTCTCCTGCATTGTCAGTCAGGTCCTTTACCCCATTATTGCCATCTGAGAAGCCCAAAATTAAACTGAACACTTAAAAAGATTCAACGTGTGCATGTGTGCTAAGTCACTTCACTCGTGTCCAGCTCTTTGTGACCCTTTGGACTGTAGCCTGCCAGGCTTCTCTGTCCACGGGATTCTTCAGGCAAGAATACTGGAGTGGGTTGCCATGCTCTTCTCCAGGGGATCTTCCCGGCCTAGGGATCAAACCTGCATCACTTATGTCTCCTGTGTAGGCAGGCAATTTCTTTACCACTAGGGCCACCAACAAGACTTTAAACTTTACATGTGGACTAATTTCTTTTTAATGAAAGTGTTTCTAATGAAAGTTAATTTTAGTCTCATTTTTCATAAATTGCACCCTAAGATGAAATACAAATTCTGCAATAAAAACAAGCTGCATTTGAAAGAAGAAAAAATTATCTAAATAAAATAACATTGATAGAAAGAACTAAAGAACTACTCTGCTGTTCACCTTGACACACCCTTGACAAAGCCTAAAGAAGACTGAGCCCAGTATCAAGGTCTCAAGCCTCAGATATTCAGACTTTAAAGTGAAAACTCAGGCATGAGGTCAGCGGGAGAATAGAGAATGAAATGATCGGTAGAGATAGCACGGACTAGGGCAGAAAGGGGTGGAATCTTGATTCTGTTGACTCACTGGCTTGGGCAGGGCACTTGATCCATCACCTGTACGATGGTGAGAGAATCACTTACATTTTAGGATTCCAGTTACTGTTAAGTGACATAAATTAAAGGTCTCAATATTATATTTAGCATATATTCAGTACTTTGTGAACAATAGCTGTTTTTATTCCCTCTGGAAAGGAAGCAGAGGAAATTTAAAAGATGAAAAATAGAAAAACAATGAAGATGAAGAGGGAAACAAACAGCAAAGGACAGGTAGGTGTTCAGGTGAAAGATCCAGGGAAATGTTTTTACTCGAAGGTGAATAATGCTGCAGACAGAGATTTGTCAGTGATCTGAAAACTTGGCCTGCACTGGAACTGAATCAAATCTCAGAGGCAGAGTTTTGAGTGAAATATAAAAGTATAGCTTTATTGCTTTGCCAGGCCAAGAGGACCCCGGTGGGCTCTGGGCCCTCAAAACCTGTGTGTCCCAACCTAGGAGGATTTGGTGAGCCACGTTAATCCCTTGTGGCTCAGAGATTAGAGCGTCTGCATGCTATGCGGGAGACCTGAGTTCGATCCCTGGGTTACAAAGATCCCCTGGAGAAGGAAATGGCAACTCACTCCAGTATTCTTGCCTGGAGAATCCCATGGACTGAGGAGCCTGGTGGGCTACAGTCCACAGGGTCACAAAGAGTCGGACATGACTGATCGACTTCACTTTTATAGCAATGGTTCAAGGACAGGGTTGCTAATAAGATTAGGGTGTGTGCAGGACCTGCACTCCTGTAATCTGGCCTCTGGTTGTCTCCTAAGCTTGATGACCTTCTTCCTTTCTTTAATCTGGCCTCAGTTGGTCTTCTCTGGAGTGAAGAATGCTAACATCTTCCACTTGTTGGGGTTTTCGGTTCTGTAATAGCTCAAAGATATAATGTGTGTCCCTTAAGGTAAAATCAGGCTCCTGCCCCAAGACTGCTCCTCCCTTGTCTCTGTATCCCCTCCCTGCCCTGATTAGCAGCCCTTTAGAACTCATGGAAGGTCATGGAATCTATTTCTTGCAAGAAATGGGGGACATGGAAAGGTTCTGTGCCCAGGAGCCCCACAGGGTGCTGCTTGGCTTCACCATGAACATTCTCCTTCATGGAGCCCCACTGGTCTCCCATCCTACTTCAGATCTGAAACATACACTCTCAAGTGAGAAAACATTAGGAGATGTAAAGGATGAAAGTTGTGAATCAGCAAGCATGGAAAATATGAAGCAAAAGGAAGACAGAAGATATAAATCAAAAAGTGTAAAGAACTTGAAGGACAATGAAAGAATAAAGACAAAGTTAAATTCTTAGTAGTAATACAGACAAAGGACCACCAACTGCTTTTAATAATTTAAAAATAAAGCAGATCTTGGTCCTTTTAGTTTTGTAGTTTTGATCTTTAGGGGTTTTTTTGTTGTTGTTGCTAATTTTTAGGTTTATGAGTAGGCTGAATCATGACAAATGCCTAATTTAAAATTGATTTAGCTGCGAATCATCTCTTCTGTGAGAATCAGCTGCCAACTTAACTCTGAAACCAATAAAAAATACTTGGATTAATCCATTCAGCAATGGAAAAACAGATCTCTTTCTTTCTGAGACCTTAGAGAGAAAAATTAATTAGCTTGTTTAAGGAGAGGGAGCCATATAAAGGGAGAGGCCTTATAAGGGAATTACCGGATTGGGGTCTCCACTGTCAAATGCACAGAGGGGATTCAAAGTAGCATTTGATTGAAAACATGGTTCAAGCTTTGGGCCAAGTAGGCTTTTTAGGGGTCACATGTCTTGGACACTATTACACATCAAATATTTTATTTCCAGGACACAGTGACTAGAAAAGTTTCTCATTCCAACTAATGTTAAAATATAAAGCATGATATACCCCTCCCCTAATCCTATCCTAGCAGCGCTCCTGGGAACCACTTACAAGACAAGACATCTTTGTGACAAGACACTATTTATTAACTCTCCTTTTGGCCACTTCACTTTTCTCACTTTGGTAAGACCCCTCACAAGAATGCAAATGCCCTATTAAAAAAGAGCCTTGAACCCATGCAGAGCAAATATAAACAGCAAAGTTATTCTAACAAACTATGTAAACTGGTGTTCTCTTCAATCTGCTTTCTCTGCGCCTAATTGTTGGCAGGACAGTAAAGCTTAGGGCCCGTGGCATAGGAAGAAAGTCGTGTAGGGAGTCCATGAGTTTTATGCTATCTGGGAGGGATTTCTGGACAGGGAAACATAAATTCCTGGCTCCAAGGACTTGAATCCCTGACTTCTTTGGGAAAGTGTCCTGTTTGTATTGGAGATGTCCCAGGTCAGGCTTTCATTACAGAAATTGAGAGATGTTGCCTTAGGGTTCAATGCCTTTCCCAGGCTTGTTAACAGCCATTCACTCATTCCTTCATTCAGTAGGTATTTATAAAACACTCCTGACTCAGAGCTAGGAAAATGTGAGTTAAGGGCAGGCTGCATCCTAGGAGTTGTCCTAGGAAATGACAAGGTCGCTGACTCTGACCTTGTATGGGCACAGTTGTGTTACAGAGGTTAGTAACACAGATATTCATTGAAGTCAGGAAGTTTTGAGTCCCTGTCCCACATCTTCCATTTCCTAATATGACCTTGGGTACATTACTAACTTGTCTGGGTTTCCAATGGGAACAATAGGAATTACCTTGTAGGGTTATTATAAACTTGAAATAACATAGTGCTTTCTCAAGCACATTACTGCCTAACACACTGTAACCATTATTGGTATTTGATAGTCTAACATCAAGGCATATCTTTTCTGTTCTTCAGATCCCTAAATTAAAATATAAACACTGCTAGCATTGCAGATGATTATTTCATCTCTAGTCAATATCTCCAAAGATATTGGTGATGGAGCAGAACGCAAGGCACCTTGGCCGAAAGGTCTCAATCTTTGGGTGTCTGAAAATGGCTTATGTTCACTAAAACCTCTTTTGTTCTCACTGGATTGCCAAGTGCTTTGTGAATATGAACTGATCCCAAGAGAGACTGACGCCTATTGTCTCTGAGAGGAGTCCTTTTTCTCCACCCACCCTATCCTGCCAAATTCAAAACCTCTCCAAGCTTGCCGAGCATTACTGAACCTCAGAGTTGAAAGCTTAGGAGGTCATCAATCTCAGGCCTGCTCCATTGCATGAGCCAAACCACAGAGCTAAGTAAGACACTTAGGTCAGCTGATAATATTTCCTCTCAAGGTCTCATATTTTTCTTTTTTTTTTCTTTCAGGGTTTCAGCTCCCCAGACTTTCATGAAATAGGCTGAGTGACTTTTGAAGGGCTACCTGTGAAAAGTGAAAACACAAAGGCTCCATCTGGGGGCTCCCTGCTGTTGGAGACGGCTGAGCATCTCTGAACGGGCTCTGCATTGGTGGGAAAGTGTCAAGCATCCCATTGCTTTTACTATCTATGTAATAGTAAAAGATATGCGTTTGCTTTGTGTGTCCTCTGGGGAAATACATTTCTGCATGTAAGTTCATGAAAAGTGGGCGCAGAAACTGCCACAAAAATGTTCCAAGAAGGGGTGACCAGAAGATAAGAAGAAAAGGCTCCACACTGTCTCCAAAGCTGAGATGTAGGAAGAGGTAAAGTACCTTTTCAAATAATAATAATAGTGATCATTAGGGGCTTCCCAGGTGGCTCAGTGGTAAAGAATCTGTCTGCCAATACAAGAGATGCAGGAGATAATGGGTTCGATTCTTGGGTTGGGAAGATTCCTTGCACAAAATGGTAACCCGCTCCAGTATTCTTGCCTGGGAAATTCCATGGACAGAGGAGCCTGGTGGGCTGCAGTCCATGGGGTCCCAAAGAGTCAGACACGACTGAGCAACTGAGCATGCACACAGACGGGGATCACAAGCAGCTAGCCAACAAGTAAAGGGTTAAGCAGTGTTGTTCATTGTCACATGACGCTGGGAAAGAGCTGAGCAGGAACCTCGGGGATGGGGAGGAGGCACATCTTGCCTGCACATGTGGCCTCTACCACAAACACTTCAAAGTGCCTCCTCAGACTGACATAACATTCTGACGCCGACTGTAAATGCCCTTGACACGCAGAGTGGAAAATATCAAACGCTCCACCAGTCCCCAAAATGCAGTGTCTCTGCACTGGAAAAGGCCTTAATGAGCCTGCCGTGAAGGGGGAGGTTGGGGGGCAAGACTCGGAGCCAGGGAGAGGGGAGGGGGTGTAACGGGTGGTTCTGATTTAAGGCTTGTACTGATACACGCCGGCGTGTGCAACTCAGCTCACACCGCTGTGAATCTAAATGCCCCAGGACCTTGCAGAGAGCCCCAAACATCAATTCCAGGCCTTGCTGAGTCAAGACCCTACTGAGACTATTTCCCCTTGCACATTCCAGAGCATATGACTCTTAAGTGGAAGAATTTCCCAGCCCACAGAGCTGTGATTTTTCTGCCAAAGAATCTCTGTGCCCTGTTTTCTCCCACACAGTTCCCCTCCATTCTCATGGAGGACACCTTATCACGCCATCCTCTCTTTGGTAAATTTTCATGATCAAGAGGGTCAGCAACCTGAAAGGTTTCTTTCATCCTACCAGACGCACCTGCCTTTCTGTAAACAGAAGATCTGTCCCCGGGGATCTGTTGTGTGCTCCTGGTAAACCTGCTACAAAATAACTCAGTAGAATAGTCCAGACAATGTAGAGGAAGAGTGTGTGTCCCTCCTTAGTATCCTATCTTCTCAAAGATCCATCATTGGCCCCCTGTGCTGAGTTGGTTCATACACTCATTCTTTAATTCATTTGCTATTTTTAACACTGGAGCACATACAATTTACAAAACATCCTACCCTTTGAGATATCACTGTAAAACAGGGGAAAGGGACGTACAAAAAAACCAGCGCATACAAACAAGTGTGTCTTGCTCACACTCTCAGTCGTATCCCACTCTTTGCAACACCATGGATTGCAGTCCACCAGGCTCCTCTGTCTGTGGGATTTTCCAGGCAAGAATACTGGAATGGGTTGCCATTTTCTCCTCCAGGGTATTCCCAACCCAGGGATTGAACTCGTGTCTCCTACATTGGCATGGGGGATTCTTTACCACTGAGCAACCTCGGAAGCCCCACGTTGTATAGCGCTTTAATGAGGTCTGTTAAAAAGCACCCAAGCATACAGGAGAGAAAACGAGGATGCCAGCTCCAGGAGTATGGAGTTTTTCTGAGCACATTGTATTTAAGCTGCACCTTGACAAATACATGGGATTTTAACAAGCCAAAGAAATAGCCAGTGCAAAGACTTAGGAGCGAGCAAATCCTGGTGAAATGGAGGAAGAAGTTCAGTGTGGTTGGAGGGGTATGAGGGGCAAGGATGGTAGATGAGGCTGGGAAGGCATAACATTAAAGGCTCACGTGCCAGGCTGATGCAATCATCACAAAGTCTGAAGGATTTTATGTCGAGCACTGATCACAGCTGTTGTCATAGAAGGGCAATCCCAGTGGAATGAAAGATGAACTGGAAAAGGGAAGGGCTGGAGTCTTCCCTGTGTGGGACACACTCTGTTCATCCAAGATCATTTGATCTTAAGATGTTAGGATCATTTTCTCATCAGAAATGATGTTTAATTTCTATTTCTTCCCACATTTGCTATAATCGCTTGGTACTTTTGCCCCCAGATCCTGAGAGGCTTAGCAGTGAAAACCAGGGTTCACAAGGCATTTTTCTCCTGCCGTTGGCCCCTGCTTTCATCTCTCTAATCATGAGTTGTAGAAGCAAGAACTTTGGGAAGTCATCAAAACCACTGGGACATTATAGAACTACACCCCAGAGGAAACATGGAGGATGAAGCTTAGTTCCCAGGGGAGAACAGGCACATTCTTATATAAACATGGGGCAAATGTGAAATTTTAGCCAGAAAAAAAGAGACTCACTTGAAATACATTCTGTTACTAAGCTTATATCAAACAGGCCCAAAGGGACCCATCAGAAGTTTTCTTGCAAATTACATTTACATGGTTTTAGATGGTATTTGGGTGGTTAAAATTCTTCTAGTATAATAGCATGGGAACAGAAGATAAGTGAATAATAAAAAGGGTAACTGAATCTCCTGTGTTAAGTCCTAAAGTTTTTACAGGTATAATCTTTGGGGAATAAGGAGGAATTAACCCATGAACAGGAAGGTTTCTGGAAAGATAGAGGCCATGCTCAGTGATTTCTCCAACTTTAATTGTCACTGCTGGAGACAAGACCCCAGAATGCACAAATTGATTTCCCTGATGAAAACATCAGATTTTATGTATTTTGAAAATAATTGGTGGGAACTTCTGTAAAAGTAATTATGTCTTATTTCTCCCCTCACAGAAATACTATAGATGACCAATGTCATTGCTTTGTTTGGAATATTGGCTTTGATTAAAAAGTCTTTAGTTAAGATTCAGTGATTTATTATTGGAGACTTGTATAGCCTGGCCTTGATGCACTGACCATATTGAATATGCGCTTTTGATCTATCTCATCGTAATATTATTTATACACTGCTCTGCAAGTTATAGAACATGAGGTAGTATGCTGTGACTTTTATATGCATCATGTTATTTTAATCAGTCTTACAACAGCTCTGTAAGTCCTACTATTAGCCCTATTTTATACGTGTGGACACTGAAAGCTCAGAGGGATAAAGTTAACTTGGAGTTCCCAAGAAGCGGAAATGAGATTCTAATCCCGATCTGACTCACTATACTATATGGCACGCTGATATTTCTAAAAAACAATAAAAGCTGTTACCTGAGTATGGGGGCAGGGAAAGGGCCTGGATTAGGTTTAGCTTAATCAGGTGGCCTGGGTGAGTGAAGGAAAGACTCAGAGAAGTACCAAAATATTCATCTCCCTTCTCTTTGGTGTGGGCTCCACTTTTGACCCTCTTGGGGGCTAGAGGAAATAGGGTACTCTTATCCCTGGGCCTAGAGTTGAGTCTCAATGACTCTGCAGAGCCAAACGAAATCACCAACTCAGCAGGCTCGAGGTCTGAAAGCAATTATGCTGGGCCTGAAAATAAGTGAGCTGCAGGTAAAACAGAATTTAATAATGTGTATTTAATTTCTACGTCCATCATTTGCTTTTCCAAAATACCTAATATAAATATATTCTGCATTTTAGGAGTGGGGATGTTTTACCAGGAATTTATTCCTTATAGAAGTTACTCCTAAGTTAGTCCCACAGGCGGGCTGTCCTTGAACACGTTTTTAATTTTTTCTCAGCTCTTACTTTAAATAATCCAGGTGGGCACACAGAGCTCCCGAAGGGCCAGCTTGCTCTCCGTCACTGAGGCTGAGGAGGAGCCTCCTCTGCTGGCCCACTCTCTCACCTGCTGTCCCTGACTTGAGCAGAGGAAGACTGAACTTGTAAACTTGGTTTTGATGAGCCTCACATGACACTAGACTTGAAAGGAACCCAAGCAAATGCCCTGCTTCCTCTAGGACATTAGTTAAGAGCTTTCCAAAGTCCCTGAGAAATAACACGCCCTTTGCAAGAAAAGAGTGAGCTGACAATTGGTCTTGTTCTCCATATTGTTCTAACAGAGATTCTGAGTCCAGCAGGTCTCTTGAAATGGCAAGACCTTGGTGTTTCAGGTTGGAACAGAAAATTGTGACATAAGAGGACCTGTTGAACTGGAGGTCCCCCAGACATCTCACCTCCCCAACGGCCCCCACAAATATATTCCTTTTCCCATATGTTCTTTATTAGTGAACGGTCCCACCATACAACCAGACACCCATGTAGGAATCCCAGATTCTTCTTCCTACCTTATCTCCCATTAAGTCTTGTTCTCCTCCTGATAATCTCTTTTCCCTACCTTCTCTTCACCACTGACAACTGCCCAAATCCTCTTTATTAATCTCACAACTCCCTGCTCATCCTCCATGGTGCTTCCAGAGTATGCTCATGATGAAGGAACAATACTAATTATAAGACCTGTATAATTAACATTTTAGTAGGGGCTTACTAGGTGCCAGGCACTGTGCTAATAGTGCCTCTATCCTTGTATTTGCTTTCATAACATCACGTCCCTCTCTCACATTTTTAATGATTCCCAGGTACAACAGGATGGAATGGCAATATTTTTATATAGTGTCATGATCAGGCTTGCTACTTACCACGTTTCCTTTCCTGCCATTGTTACCGTTTCTCAATCTTCACATCATAATACGCCCCTCACAGCCCCCTCCATGTTTCCTCGTGTCTTCTTTCTTTTTTAGTTCATTGTAACTTAAAGGGTTTATTACCAAATAAAATGGAGCACTAAACAATAAAGTAGTTGTTGATCTTGCTTTCAGATATGCTGCAGGACCTGTACACACTTCTAACTTCTTGTATGTCATTAACTGGATCACTGTCTTAGATGAGATAGTTTTGCTGCAAGGCTTCCTTTCCCCATCCCTAAACATGAGAGCACCTTGGAGAACAGTTAGGTAAGTAATGTACTATATGCTAACTGGCAACATAACTTTAGTGTCACATGTTCTCAGTGCCTTCAACAGACCACAGACTCTATATTTAAACAAGCTATGTCAAAAAATGCTTCAGGCAAACCATTCTAAAACTCAAATCATAATATTTATCAACCATCACTGACATCAAACTGGCCAACCCTAAAACCTCCATATAAACGATAGCGTGGCCCCTCATGTGACACATTTTGCAGCTAGGTTCTCTTAAGAGTGAGGATCTTTGCATGCTTGTTCCATATTTGCTTCCTAGTTTCTAGAACAGAGCCTGGTGTATTTTAGGCACTTACATAGTTGTGGCCAAAGTACTGGAACAAGCATGCAAAGATCCTCGCTCTCCAGAGAACCTAGCTGGAAAAATGTGTCACATGAGGGAGGGATTGGGGGCTGGAGGAGAAGGGGATGACAGAGGATGAGATGGCTGGATAGCATCACCAACTCAATGGACGTGAGTTTGGGTGAACTCCGGAAGTTGGTGATGAACAGGAAGGCCTGGCGTGCTGCAATTCATGAGACAGCAAAGAGTTGGACATGACTGAACTGAACTGAAATAATTGTGGAAACATTTTGTTGATACAAAGAGAAAATTTTATGACTACAGTTATACATTTGGACATTTAATTGTTTCCCCATGCTATATTTTTAATTTTCTATGATGAGAAGAGTATAAACATTTCTGAAAAGTTATTTAGTAGTATTTATCAAGAGCCCTAAAAGAATTCATACTTTTGTGGCAGAGACTGCAAGTTGACTATCCAATTTTCATTTTCCTCTTTACTAACAGCTATCCTTTGTTACTGAGATGAAAATGGGTCTAGCTAAATTTCTACATTTCCCAGCCCTCTTGAAACTAAATGTGGCCATTTTTATGACTAATGAGATGTGAATTAAAATTTTTTGTGAAGGATTTCCGGTAAATATCCTTGAAATTGAGGCAGAACACTGATGAAATTGCTTTTGTTTCCATAGCCTTCCTGAAGCCTAAAAGTTAGATTAGATAGCTGGATCTTCTGCAGCCATCTTGGACTCATTCAATCAGAAAAGATTTATTACCTGTATTGGAAGCTTACAAAATCTCAAAAAAGAGCTTGTGGGTACTAGCCAAGGACAGTGTGTCCAGGAGAATATATTTTGAGGACATGTCTCTCTGCCATTGCTTTACTGCTCAGCAGTTGGTACCTTTGGCAGTAAAAGTTAGCTCTCCCCAGAGAACTCTTGTCTCTGCCCTGCACACCCCTTCCACACACACTCATCATGTTTTCCTGAAGGTCCCTCTTTCTCTACATGCCCACCACCTTCCTTTGCTCACTTCTGCCTCTGAGGCTTAAAGCGGTGTATCTGCCTGATGGAACTCAAACCACCTAGAAGGCCGTGGCTATAAGGAAGTCTGGAAAATATCTTCGTATTTTCCATTTTTCCAGCCTCTGAAGTAAAGGAAGATACATAAGAAGGAGACTCGAGTGGGTGGTGAGAGAACCAGTATCAAGTATTTTTCACTCTGTCAATTCAGTTTTCCCTGTCGTTCTTTATCTCAGAGCCTTCATTGTTTAGAATTAGTGGGGACAAACAGCAGTGGGAATATATACTGGAGCTTGTTCTACGCATGTGATGTCAAGGTAGAAAAATTTACAGGGCTTAGGAAATAGAGGAAATAGAATGATCATTAGCATTTAGAGGACCACAAAAATAACAGCCAATACAGGCTAGCTCTACCAACTTCAGTAACTGAGTAAGCCTCCTATTGCTACCCCATCCTCTTCAGTCTTCTCTCTATGCAATGATCAAAGTGAATTGATGAAACTTAAGGTGCATCAGGATGTTCTTTGGTTTGAAACTCTCCAATGACATCCCTTCTCACTCCCTTCAGTCAGAGAAGAGCCACACCCCACTCTGCCTCTCTGCCCCTTCCTCCCTCCAATGTGCTGGGTACACTCTACCTTTGCCTCTGCTCTGCTGGTCTCTTTGCCTGGGTACCTAAGGGACTTCTTCCCAAATGTCCTCTTCTCAGTAAGTCCTTCGCTGGCTATCCTACCCCAGATTTCATCCCTGCCCCCTGCTTCCCCCAACTTCCTATCTATCTTCCTTTTTGTTTTCTCCTTAGTATTTGTTTCCAATGGACCAAATTTATCTTGTTTACACCATCCCTCCCCATACACTCAAATGTAAGCTCAATAGAGGTCGAGATGGTCATTCCTCCTTTTCATTGCCATCTCCATGGAAACTGGATCATCGAAAAAGCAAAAGAGTTCCAGAAAAATATGTATTTCTGCTTTATTGACTATGCCAAGGCTTTTGACTGTGTGAACCACCACAAGTTGTGGAAAATTCTGAAAGAGATGGGAATACCAGACCACCTGACCTGCCTCTTGAGAAACCTGCATGCAGGTCAGGAATCAACAGTTAGAACTGGACTTGGAACAAGAGACTGGTTCCAAATAGGAAAAGGAGTATGCCAAGGCTGTATATTGTCACCCTGCTTATTTAACTTATATGCAGAGTACATCATGAGAAACACTGGGCTGGAGGAAGCACAAGCTGGAATCAGGATTGTCAGGAGAAATATCAATAACCTCACATATGCAGATGAGACCACCCTTCTGGCAGAAAGTGAAGAAGAATTAAAGAGCCTCTTGATGAATGTGAAAGAGGAGAGTGAAAAAGTTGGTTTAAAGCTCAACATTCAGAAAACTAAGATCATGGCAACTGGTCCCATCACTTCATGGCAAATAGATGGGGAAACAGTGGAAACAGTGTTTTATCTTTTAAAAAAACAGACTTTATCTTTTTGGGGCTCCAAAATCACTGAAGATGAGGACTGCAGCCATGAAATTAAAAGGTGCTTGCTCCTTGGAAGAAAAGCTATGACCAACCTAGACAGCATATTAAAAAGCAGAGACATTACTTTGTCAACCAAGGTCCATCTAATCAAAGCTGTGGTTTTTCCAGTAGTCATGTATGCATGTGAGAGTTGGATAATAAAGAAAGCTGAGTGCCAAAGAATTGATGCTTTTGAACTGTGGTGTGGGAGAAGATTCTTGAGAGTCCCTTGGACTGCAAGGAGATCCAACCAGTCCATCCTAAAGGAGATCAGTTCTGAATGGTCATTAGAAGGACTGATGTTGAAGCTGAAACTCCAAAACTTTGGCCACCTAATGGCAAGAGCTGACTCATTGGAAAAGACCCTGATGCTGGGAAAGATTGAAGACAGGAGGAGAAGGGGACGACAGAGGATGAGACGACATAGTTGATGGAAGGCATCACGACTCAATGGAGATGAGTTTGAGTAAACTCCGGGAGTTGGTGATGGACCAGGAGGCCTGGTGTACTGCAGTCCATGGGGTCACAGAGTCAGACATGACTGAGCAACTGAACTGAACTGTCATCCCCCCTTTTCACTGCATCTCCATGGAAACTAGCACCGTGTCTGGTGCGTGATAAGTGCTTCATGAATATTTATTGAATCAATGAATAAATGAACAAGCTGGTTAAGTGAAAAAGCTTTTGAATGGATGGGAAAATTAAAAAAAACTTTTCCCATAGAGGGATAAAATGTAAAGGAGATTTCTAAAGATGCATAAAAGGAATTTCCTAAAGCCCCTTTCCTTCAGGGGTATTCCTGGGGGCAATACTATCAATGTGCTCCCTTCCAGGCACCTTCTAGAGAACACTTGGGGCTGACAGAGCTGTGTGCCAAGTCACTTCAGTTGTGTCTGACTCTTTGGTACCCTATGGACTACAGCCTGTCAGGCTGCTATCCATGGGATTCTCCAGGCACAAATACTGGAGTGAGTTGCCATGCCCTACTCCTGGAGATCTTCCCAACCCAGGGCCTGAACCTAGATTTCTTACATCTCTTGCATTGGCAGGTGGGTTCTTTACCACTAGAGAGCTGTGATGGAGAAGAAACATTAGCCTGGGGGCCAGGAGAGCAAGACCTAGTAGTGCTGCCTCTGTCTCTAGTTAGATGAGTTAGGGGAAGACCTTTCTTTTCTTTATTTTTAAATTTTATCATTATTATTATCATTTTGGCTGTGCTCAGTCTTTGTTGCTGCACACAGGCTTTCTCTAGTCATGGCAAGCGGGGCTAGTCTCTAGTTGCAGTGCATGGACTTCTCATTGCATTGGCTTCTCCTGTTGGCACTATGCAGGTTCTAGGGTGTGAGGGCTTCAACAGTGTGGCCCATGGGCTCAGTAGTTACAACTCATGGGCATTAGAGTGCAGGCTCAGTGGCTGTTGTGCACAGGCTTTGTTGCTCCATGGCATGTGGGATCTTCCCAGACCAGGGATTGAACCTGTGTCACCTGAACTGGCAGGTGGATTCTTAACCACTGGATCACCAGGGAAGTTCCTAGGGAAGCCCTTTCTGCACACATGGGCCCTGATTGTACTGGTAGAGAAACTTAGGCTGTTAGGGGCTCTGATTTTCTTCCCTGGTGGATTGCACTGAAAGAGTAATTCATTGATAAGTGATTTAAAACCTGTCAGTGTATCTCCAAGGACTCAGGCTACATTTTTAAGCCTATGAGTTTCCTCCTGAAATGCTGTGGCAGCAGAAATTTCTCCACTCCACCCCATGGAGCAGGGCCATGTCCATGGTGCCATGGTCTCTGCAAGCTCATGTTAACACTCAGAGCTCATGAGGATGTCTGTGGTCTGCCTCTTTAGGACACTGTGTTTGATCGGCTGTAGCAATCTTGTCGTCCAATTTTTATTTCTGCTCTAAATACACAAGCTTTCTCTGCACATTTCACGTGAGTATCTTGAAGGAATCCAGGGACATTTTTCTTTAACCTGCCTGAAATTTGTTTTGGCAGAAGTTCTGAGGGCCAAAGTCTTGAGAGGTTTGGGTTTTGTTAAATTATAGACATAATTTCAGTGAGGTTAAATAGCTCAGGCAAAAATTGGAGTGCCTTCCCATCATTTCTGCCCTTGAAACTCTACCCATCCAGCAAGGCCTGATTCTAGTGATGTCTCTTCCATGGAGCTTTCCCAGGTCATCAGAGCTGGAAGGGCATTCTTCTCTCCCCAAGGCTATGTGCTGGGATGTAAAGGGAAGCTGGGCAGATAGGGGTTAGAATCCCAGATCTTGCTAGTGGGTAACCTTGACCGAGTTTCCCAACTTCTCTAAACCTCAGATTTCTCAACTATAAGTAATAGTGAAAATAGTAGTATCTAACATTTTGGGGGGCTTCCCTGGTAGACCAGTGCTAAAAGAATTTGCCTGCCAATGCAGGAGATGTGGACTTGATCCTTGGGCTAGGAAGATCCCTTGGAGAAGGGAATGGCAACCCACTCCAGTATTCTTGCCTGGGAAATCCCACAGACAGAGGAACCTGTCAGGTTACAGTCCATGGGGTCACAAAAGAGTTGGACACAACTCCAAGATGGAACAACATTTGTTGAGTGCTTACTGTCAAGTACCATGTTAGACATTTTACATCTACTGTTTTACTCAATCCTCTTGGGACAAGCCATTTTACTATGCCTTCTTTATATATGAGGAAACCAAAGGTAACAATGAAATGATAATTCATAGCTCACTGAGCGATGAAGATTGAATTTAAAAAAATGTGGGTCAAGGTATCATTGAACACTTATAAACATGAGGTTCTTCTCCATTGTACTAATTAAACTAGCTTGAGTGTGTCATTTTCTCACAATATTTACTATGTGTTGCCTTATATTATGATGTACATAGAAGTAGTGAGATATATGGAGAAGGCGATGGCACCCCACTCCAGTACTCTTGCCTGGAAAATCCCACGGGCGGAGGAGCCTGGTAGGCTGCAGTCCATGGGGTCGCAGAGAGTAGGACGTGACTGAGCGACTTCATTTTCACTTTTCACTTTCATGCATTGGAGAAGGAAATGGCAACCCACTCCAGTGTTCTTGCCTGGAGAATCCCAGGGACGGGGAGCCTGGTGGGCTGCTGTCTCTGGGGTCGCACAGAGTCGGACACGACTGAAGTGACTTAGCAGCAGCAGCAGCAGCAGCAGTGAGATGTACATAGAGCCTGGGCTCCCACTGTTAGATGTATTCCTTAATCTTTATGAACCTCAGTCTCCTCAACTGTAAAATGGGAATACTATTGGGATGATTCATTCAACAGCTATATAATCTAAAATAATGCCTGGCACATAATAGCTGTTACTATTATCATTTATCATGCATATTAAAAAGTCTTTATCCTTTTTAGTTTGGAATTTCCTGAGAAACAAAACCAGTCTTTTCCGTTATTGTACCCCTTTGTGACCTCATCCTATGCCTCTTATGTTACAAAATTGCTTCTCAAAGTGTGCCCAAAATGGCACCCGCATTAGAATGTCCTGAACGCTTGATAAAAGGAAGATTCCTGGACATCTCCCCAAACTAAATGGATTATGATCCCTGGCAGTGGTCCAGGAGTTTATAACTTAACCAACCCCTTCAGGTAAGTTCTATGGACACTGATATTTGAGGACCACTCTACTCAGGGCACCAAATATCTGAGTGAAATAACCAAACGGATAAAAGATGAAAGCAATTTTTTTTTCTACCTATGCAGCATGGCTTGCAGGATCTTAGTTCCCTGATCAGGGATTGAAACCAGGGCCATGGCAGTGAAAGTGCTGGGTCCTAAACACTGGACCACCAGGGAAGTCCACAGAGCAATTTGCTGAAGTGTGCATTTTTTTTAAAGTAATGGAAAAAAAAACTACCATAAGTGCTAATAATTCGGAGTGAAAATGATGCTGGTCTTGCTCTTAAGTATATAGTTTTGGACCTTACGTGCTCATTTGGCTTATCCTTGGCCCAAATGCTCTTTCAGTCCATTTCCTTGGGGTTATAGTTATACATTTTATAGTAGTAGATTTTCACTAGGCTCTGAAATTTTCCTAGGAAATATCCAGCTACTTCATCAGCAACAGACTTACCACGCTCTGGGTGTCTGCCTATAAATATCATCACCATATCGAGATGACTTATGTTAATAAAGTCTATAAGAAAACAAATACCTTCTAACTTTCAGAACTTTTAGTTAGGATATCCATCTTTCTGACCTCAACATTTTAGCAAACAAGAAATCTTGAGTCACATGGATATGAATCATATACATAGATACTTTGGATTTATTTTTATATCAACTAGTTTCTTTTTGAAGCACATTTCTTAAAGCACCATTAAATGAAAGATTATTTTTCTATAAAGAATTGTCACACCAACATCTTGGTAGAGATGCTACTGTCCCTTTAGAAATAAAAAGGAGGGGAGACAGACTAGTGACGTGCTCAACAGAGTAATAAAGGCACCTAATAGAGTTTGTTCTTCAGGTCTGAAACATGTAAAAGAACACATTTCTAGTGAATGAAAAAAAAAAAAAAAAAACTCCACAGAAAGAAAGACCAGTTCTGACACATGAAAAGAGAGGTTATAGTTCCCAAACTGACTCCAGCATAAACGGCATATTTGGGATAAGAGTCATATTCCCTGGGTAATTTCCATACCAAATGTGCAAAATTTTACAAGCCAAAACGAATGCTGTCAAGCTCAACAAAGCCCAAGCTAATTTAACTCCTCTCACAGAAAAGGAAACAGTAACGACCTAGAATTGAATACTTTTGTCATTAAAAGTTGCTATAGTTTTAATTTTCAGTTGAGTAGGGTAATGAAAAGCTGCACACTAAAATATCTTCTTTCAGGAGGTAGTTACTACACTATACTCTAAAGCTAAAAGTTGAAAGTTCTATAGTGTTTTGTAGCATCAGCCTTTGTATATTTCCTTAACCAGTAAGGCCTCAGTTTCCCCATCTGCAAAACTAGAAACAGATTGTGCCTTTTTTCAAAAGGTGATTGTGAGGATTATACGTTAAAATGCCTATAAAGCTATTAGCACAGTTCACGTCACACTGTGAGACCTTAATAAATGCTAGTTATTACAATTATACAAGCTTCAGCCTGGAGACAAAGATTTCTACCTTTATTGAAATGAATAACCGATCCTTGTGACCTCAACAATAATGGGATTTTATGTTGTGTAGCCCTGGCAGAGGAACTAAAGCAAAGTGGAAGCTAAAGAACATGGAAGAAAAGCCAATTACTTGAGCAGCAGGAGGTGTTTGATGTATACTAGCTGGATATATCTTAAAGGAGACAGTCCTTCTACACATGCCTCATGTCATCAAGAAGCTTCCATGCCAACAATAAATGATCGTCATGTATTTCGGCAGCAGTGCCAAATGCAAAACCAGATTTATCTGAGTTTTAGCTTTAGGGAAAAAATGGCCATCTGTTAACTCCTTTCCCTCTGAGGAATAAAAAAGACTGACCATGAATTTTTACATTTTCAAAGGTTATATTGTGCTAGCAAGGAAGTGGGGAATATTAATTTCTATTTTCTGTTGGGTAGAAGCAGGCCCAAGAAGATAAAACTGCTTTCATAAAGTCACACCACTGAAACAGAGCCTCAGTCTCTTAATATTAAACTCCAGACTCAATCCAGTAAAACTCATTGCATTTCACATGGGCTCCCGGTGCACAGTAGCTCTGCTTCCTTTTGGTTTCATTTTAAAGAGTAATAATTCACAAATTTCAACCAGTTCCATGGTTTTTCCTATCATTGGCTCTCTGGACATGTTCAGGGTGTTTTCTTTTCGACTTCAATGTAAATGTGATGCAGGTGTGAACCTCGTACTGGGCAGAATTGGAAAGAAATGCAGTTGTGAAGGCTCCAGGGAACCACACCTTTGATTTTCTGTTACAAGCGAACCAAGCTGGGATCAAATCTGAGATCTGAGGGAGAAGAACCTGTATTGCTGAAAGTGGCCTCAGAGTCTAAGCAGGATGTATAAGGAGAGGCTGTCCTGAAAAGAGACCCAGTCCATGGGGAACATTTTCTATCTGGCAAATGGGTGTGGGGCTTTGAGATGGTGGTCAGGATCAGAGAGCTGAACTAGAAGCTGAGAGGTCATCAACACCACACCTGTGGTTTTATTTTTTTAATTTTTTTTTTTACACCTGTGGTTTTAAAACAAACAAAAAATAGAATCCATAAAGAAATGATGGCCCTATTACACACAAGCAGAATGTAAACTAAATAAGAGAAAAATAAATTTTTGGTCAGTAGCTCAGATGGTAAAGAATCTACCTGCAATGCAGGAGAGCTTGGTTCAGTCCTGGGTTGGGAAGATCCCTTGGAGAAAGGCATGGCAACCCACTGCAGTATTCTTGCCTGGATAATTCTATTGGGTCATAAAGAGTTAGACATGGCTGAGTGACTAACACTTTACTGGCCAGTTCCTTTTCTCAGAAATATCAAATGTATGTTTCTTGAAAAACATATCTTAGGGAAAGAATCAGAAATGCAGCAAAGATTTCTGTTAGAAGATGTTTATCATTGTGTTACTCAAGTTAGTAAAATAATGGAAGAAAATTTAACACTCAACAATGGGAAATTTTTAAATAATGTAATGCATATTGATGTTGGGAAAGATTGGAGGCAGGAGGAGAAGGGGACAACAGAGGATGAGATGGTTAGATGGGATCACCGACTCAATGGACATGAGTCTGGGTAAACTCCGGGAGTTGATGATGGACAGGGAGGCCTGTGGTTGCAAAGAGTCGGACACCACCGAGCGACTGAACTGAACTGATACAATGAAGTAGTAGACATCCATGAAATAACAAGTTTTCAAAAAATGTTTTATCACAGTATTGTATTTAAGTGAAAAATTAAGACATAACACTGTGTATAAATATGGTTTTAATTATGTAAAAGAAACACAAGGACATACACATGCACAAATTGGAGATAAATACACCATAAAGGAAAGAATGATATCACAAGTCTAGGTGATGAATTTGTGGGAGATTTATATATTCTTCTCTGTTTAAAATTTTTAAAGACTTTAAAATACAATTCATGTATTTTTTCAATAATCTGTGGAAATATTATCTGAAGAAAGATGATGCATCAGGCCCACATAGAAAAATGGTCAGTGTGCCTGGCAACCATTTTTTTCTACTAAAAATTACTTGTTAATTCTAAACCGGGAGAAAAACAACTTCAAATTAATCTTCTGTAACACCACTCCCGTAGCCACCTTGACTCAAACTTTGAGAAATTCACCAGGACCACACCACTCAGCTGGCCTCAGGAATGCAGATGTCTGCGCCGTTTCCCTTCTGCCATGTGGGGAACATCATCCCCATATATCCAGAGCTGTAAGCAGGCCAAGTCCTGACATTTTTTGTGGGCAGAGGGAGGGCAGGAGCTACGTGATGGCATGCACAGAATCACGTATCATCTCTTGTGCCATGACATCTACCAACTTTCTTAAGGCACAAAGCCTTCAACACACTGTTCATTTTTTCCTCTCAAGAATGTGGCCAAAATTTGATATGTGTAGATGTCTGTTTAGACTCCCTTCCTCAGAACTCTCCTCAGTCATTGAAATACTGGTAGGAAAAGAAAGCTGATTTACATTGCAGCTTTGTTATTCTTTGTATTGAATTCTTTCTTGTTATTGTTTATTTGGCTTTGAAATGTTCTCCTTTTCAGAAACGAACATTTACATACCCCACAGGTAGGACTATAAATTGGTGTAATATTGGGGGGAATCTCTTAATCATAAATAAACACAGACAGGTGTACATGTAACTTTACCTACATATGTTAAGATTCTTGAAAGCACCTTTGAAGTATCATTTAACACCGTAATATCATTTCTTCTTAAAAATTTTTAAAAAATTTACACCCAGTGACAACCCTGAGGGATGGGATGGGGAGGGAGGTGGGAGGGGGGTTCGAGATGGGGGACACATGTACACCCATGGCTGATTCATATGAATGTATGGCAAAAACCACTCCAGTATTGTAATCTGCCTCCAATTAAAATATATAAATTAATTTACAAAAAAATTTACACCTAGTGAAATTAATGTTTTTGTTGGAGAGAGATATGAGTTTATATATTTAGACAAATAACCACCATCACAGGATAAAGAGCGATTCTAACACCCCAGAAAATTCCTTTTGTGTTCAGACCCTCTCCCCTCACCTATCCCCTGAAACCACTTATGTATGGTCTGTTCTATAGTTTTGCCTTTTTTTGTTGTTGTTGCTATTTAGTCATTAAGTCATGTCTGATTTTTTTGTGACTCCATCAGCTGTAGCCTGCCACGCTCCTCTGTCCATGGGATTTCCCAGGCATCAATACTGGAGCAGGTTGCCATCTCCTTCTCCAGGGGATCTTTCCAACTCAGGTATTGAACCTACGTCTCCTTCATTGGCAGGGAGATTCTTTACCACTGAGCCACCTGGGAAGCCCTTGCTTATTTTTAGATTGTTATAAAAATGGAATTGTGTAGTATATAACATTTTCAGGCTGGCCTCCTTTACTCAGCATAATGAAATTCAGATTCAGTCATGTTTCATGACTTCATAGTTTGATTTTGTTTTTGCTTTTCAAATTGCTGAATAGTCAATACGCCACTTCTAAGAATTTATTCTAATTAAATAATCAGTCAGATCAGATCAGATCAGTCACTCAGTCGTGTCCAACTCTTTGTGACCCCATGAATCGCAGCACGCCAGGCCTCCCTGTCCATCACCAACTCCCGGAGTTCACTCAGACTCGCGTCCATCGAGTCAGTGATGCCAGCCAGCCATCTCATCCTCTTGTCGTCCCCTTCTCCTCCTGCCCGCAGTCCCTCCCAGCATCAGAGTCTTTTCCAATGAGTCAACTCTTCGCATGAGGTGGCCAAAGTACTGGAAGTTCAGCTTTAGCATCATTCCTTCCAAAGAAATCCCAGGGCTGATCTCCTTCAGAATGGACTGGTTGGATCTCCTTGCAGTCCAAGGGACCCTCAAGAGTCTTCTCCAACACCACAGTTCAAAAGCATCAATTCTTTGGCACTCAGCCTTCTTCACAGTCCAACTCTCACATCCATACATGACCACAGGAAAAACCATAGCCTTGACTAGATGAACCTTTGTTGGCAAAGTAATGTCTCTACTTTTGAATATGCTATCTAGGTTGGTCATAACTTTCCTTCCAAGGAGTAAGCATCTTTTAATTTCATGGCTGCAGTCACCATCTGCAGTGATTTTGGAGCCCAGAAAAATAAAGTCTGACACTGTTTCCACTGTTTCCCCATCTATTTCCCATGAAGTGGTGGGACTGGATGCCATGATCTTTGTTTTCTGAATGTTGAGCTTTAAGCCAACTTTTTCACTCTCCACTTTCACTTTCATCAAGAGGCTTTTCAGTTCCTCTTTACTTTCTGCCATAAGGTGGTGTCATCTGCATATCTGAGGTTATTGATATTTCTTCCGGCAATCTTGATTCCAGTTTGTGTTTCTTCCAGTCCAGCGTTTCTCATGATGTACTCTGCATGGAAGTTAAATAAACAGGGTGACAATATACAGCCTTGACGAACTCCTTTTCCTATTTGGAACCAGTCTGTTGTTTCATGTCCAAAATAATCAGTAATAATTTATAAATGAGTTTCTATCAGTTATATCTATAACTGAGAGAAGCTGAGAATAATCCAAATGTTTAAAAATTGGAGATTACTTAAATAAATAATATATTCACAAAATGGTAGACCATGCAATTGTTAAAAATGAGAATATTTAATAGCCTAAAAATATTCATGATGTTTTTGTTAGTACAAAAGCCAGGGTATAGAACATTGTGATTCAGTTTTATAACAAAGAGAGAGGAAAAGATAAAAAAGGGCAACTAAAAGTCTTTACAGCAATGTGTCAACTATAATGTCTCTAATGTACCTTTTTACACTTTCCTATTGTATCCAAATGTTAGACACTGAACATAGTACTACTTTTATAATCAGACAAAAGGAAACTATTTCAAAATTTCTTACTGTTTTAATACTATTGTTCCCACATGACATTTGGTTTAAATAGAAACAGTAAATATCCTGTCACTGGAAATTTTTGGATAAAACTCCAAAGCTCTGATGGAGAAGCAAATGGCTACACACTCCAGTATTCTAGTCTGGAGAATCCCCTGGACATAGGAGCCTGGCGGGCTTCAGTCCACGAGGTCGCAAAACAGTCGGACATGACTGAGCCACTAACACACACACACACACACACACACACACACGCAGCTCTGAGATAGGTAAGGCAACCAACATTTGTTGAGAATTTTCTATGTGCCATACATTTTCCCAAGCTTACTTTACTTAATTCTCAAGCTGAGAGGGATGACAGACAGCCTCTCTTTAATCCCCCTTTGTCTTGTAAGCTCTTCACACTGGAATATAATTCTTCCAAAACATTTTCTTACAAGGTTGCTGTACAAAGTGATTGATACTATCCTGTATTCTTCAAAACCTTGATGGTTAACTGATTGCTGAGGGTGGGATTGGAAATTGTCCTTTGATGGTGAGATAGGGGTCTTTGACGACATCTCAAGCAGCTCCATAGTGAAGACTTCCAGAAAGGATCTAGTCCATGGTACTAGCTTTGGTACCATGGTATCAAATTGAGAAAATGCACCAAATTATAAAACAAATATAACCTTTCCTCTAATGGGTTAATTTATCAGAAAGTTTATGAAATGGAAGGGATGAGCATTAATTGCACTTTCTCTAAGATCAGGAAATTTAATCCTTTTGAACTTACTTGATAGTTTGGTTTTGGCTTGTAAAGTCCTTTGCTGTTTTTCTAAGCTATCATTTTAAGGAAAGGAAAACTTGATTTTTACAAATTCCTTCCTCTGTTAATTAAAAATACCCTGAGCCTTCCTAGGAGCTGATGTGCAAAATAAAGTTTCATTTTAGAGTTTATTGTTTCATTTTCGTTAGAAGAAAGATGTCTTTCTTCTAATGACCACAGAAGTAAAGTTTAACGTTTAGGAAACATGCACCTTATATTCTCTGGAGTGTTATTTATTAGGAATGCATCATTAGTCACTCCATGGAGAATGCTAAGACAGCATGGCTGAATAATATCTTAACCCCAGTTGGATATAAGTTTAAAAGCCTTAACAATTATAGGGTGAAAAATAATGCAAGCATCATTTAGGCAAAGCTTTTGGGCCTACACAATTTCCAGAACTGATTGACCCAGGGAAGGTCTGGAACTTCACTTCAGTGAACATGGAAACTGTCATTGTAATTGACACCTGGATTTGGTACCGAAAAGCTACAGGAAAAGAATACAATTATAGACCACAATAGGACAGGATAGATTCCCTCTGTATATTGCTCTTTACCCAACACTTTTATCATTACCAAGATGAGTATATAAATCACTCCCTGATCATTCTTCATATGTTCCCCAGATTGTAGTTCGTTTCCCTGAACCTCAACTTATTGTACTTTACTGGACTGTAAGACCAGAATATGATATTGAAACCAGGCCCATCTCTTTCAGAGCTCTACTATTTATATTACTCAACCTCTGTGGTTGTGCTGGGTGCCAAATCTACAGATGAGTTCTTCCACTCCCATCTAAAGCATCCTGGATTTTTAAGCAAGATAATACCCTTTGTTACCTCTGAGTGACTGAGTGCAATTTAGGGAAATCATCAAGAAGTCCATTTACCTGGCCTTGTTTTGGTAATTTTGGAATCCACACCATATAACACATGCAGTGGCTCTGTGACACTAAGATCCTGAAGCTGTGTGGGACCAGGTATATATGTTGTCCTGACAACTCAGGGATACTTCTACCTGTCAGTGCCAGTGCTATGATTGTGGCTAAGTATACATTGCCTTTTTTTCCCTCCTAGGTTAAAAGAAAAATTGGGGCTTCTCTGGTGGCTCAGTGGTAAAGAACCTACCTGCCAATGCAGGAGATGAGGGTTCCATCCCTGAGTCAAAAAGATTCCCCTGGAGAAGGAAATGGCAAGCCACTCTAGTATCCTTGCCTGGGGATCCCATGGACAGAGGAGCCTGGTGGGCTACAGTCCACTGAACAACAGAGAGTTGGACACGACTGAGTCACTGAACAACAACAGCAAAATCACTAACCGTGATCTTTCCTTTAAGTTTAACTTGAATGACAGAAAAGAACACTTCTACTAATAGAAGCACTTCTAGGCCCAGAGAAGGGAATGGCTGAGAAAAGAAGTAGCATTTTAAAAGTCTCTTGAGTTGTAAGTGGAGACACAAAGGAAGCCAGAATTAAAGAGATCCTTTCATAAAACTGGTAATAATTATTATTGGTTATAATTTAAATACTTGATTGCACCAATGTATTCAAAGAAAGCTGTGGTTTGGTTATGTCTCCAGAAATTACAGAATGTAAAACAAAGTTGGAAAGCTGCAAATGGACCTGATTTTGCAAAAGGAAGCAAGAGCATTTGAAATTTAAATAGCCAGTCATGGAAATTATTTTGCAAAAAATAATTTATTAGGGGAAACAGAAAGAAATATGACCGAAAAAGAATAAGGTATCACATACGTTTTTTTACGAGACAACATAAAAGGGAGCTTTAAGGATGCCTTCCAGGATGTAGTAATAAGAATCAGTAATATATGCAGAAATTGGGCCTAATGGGTGGAAGCAGGAAAATAAGTAAACAATTACACATTTGAACTAGATTTCATCTTAAGGGGGAGGAGCCAAGTGACAGCTTTTGCAACAAGACTTCCATGTTCTTGACATTTCTCATCTCCATCAAACAACCATGTCCATTTGGAAAATGATCCCAGCGAGGTCTTGGTCTTTCCATGGCCTTTGTGTCTGGCAAGAAGTTCTGAAAAGTACTTCCTGTCAACCCTTACACCCTGAACTTTCTGAGAACTCCAGCTCTCCTTGGAAGAATGAGATATTTATTTTCATTCTTCTCTGCCAGGTCCAAAGAAGTTTAGTACTGCCAGTGGCTGATGCCAACTATACAATTTTTTTTAAGATTATTTATTATTTGGCTGCAGCGGGTCTTAGTTGTGGCACATGGGATCTTGGTTGCATCATGCAGGATCTTTCGTTGCCATGCATGGACTCTCTAGTTGTGCCATGTGGGCTCTGGAGTTCACAGGCTCAGTTGCTGCAGCATGCAAGCTTAGTTACTCCACAGCATGTGGGATCCTAGTTTCTCTACCAGAGATTGAACCTGTGTCTCCCGCATTGCAAAGCAAATTCTTAAACACTGGACCACCAGGGAAGTATTTCCAAATATACAATCATGATACAGCATGTAAAGATCAAATATAGATCATTAAGCCAACAAAAATACCAACCAAGCATCCTCCATGTGTAAGGCATAATATCAGAGGTATATAAGTGAATTTAAGATATAGTTGCAATCAAGAAATCTACAATCTAGTTATAGAATTGACATTAGACGTTAACTCTTAATAGGTATTGTTAGTTTTTCACAGAAATAAACATGAATAGGATGATCAACAAGGACCATCAAGCTCAGGTAAAGAAGTGATAAATCTCCAGGGACTAAAAAGGTCATCATGCTTTCAGGAAATAAGGGGACCTGAGGAAGCCAACACCGAAATCAGATTGATTATATTCTTTGCAGCCAAAGATGGAGATGCTCTACACAGTCAGCAAAAACAAGATTGGGAGCTGACTGTGGCTCAGATCATGAACTCCTTGTTGCCTATTCAGACTTAAATTAAAGAAAGTGGGGAAACCACTAGACCATTCATGTATGACCTAAATCAAATCCCTTATAATTATACAGTGGAAGTGAGAAATAGATTTAAGGGACTAGATCTGATAGACAGTATGCCTGATGAACTATGGATGGAGGTTCATGACATTGTACAGGAGACAGGGATGAAGTCATCCCCAAGAAAAAGAAATGCAAAAAAACCAAAATGGCTGTCTGAGGAGGTCTTACAAATAGCTGTGAAAAGAAGAGAAGTGAAAAGCAAAGGAGAAAAGGGAAGATATACCCATTGGGATGCAGAGTACCAAAGAACAGCAAGGAGAGATAAGAAAGCCTTCCTCAATATTGGATCAGTGCAAAGAAATAGAGGAAATCAATAGAATGGGAAAGACTAGCAATCTCTTCAAGAAAATTAGAGATACAAAGGGAACATTTCATGGAAAGATGGGCTCAATAAAGGACAGAAATGGTATGGACCTAACAGAAGCAGAAGATATTATGAAGAGGTGGCAAGAATACACAGAAGAACTGTACAAAAAAGATGCTCATGACCCAGATAATCATGATGGGGTGATCACTTACCTCGAGCCAGACACCCTTGCATGTGAGGTCAAGTGGGTCTTAGGAAGCATCACTATGAACAAAGCTAGTGAAGGTGATGGAATTCCAGTTGAGCTATTTCAAATCCTGAAAGATGATGCTGTGAAAGTGCTGCACTCAATATGCCAGCAAATTTGGAAACCTCAGCAGTGGCCACAGGACTGGAAAAGGTCAGTTTTCATTCCAATCCCAAAGAAAGGCAATGCCAAAGAATGCTCAAACTACCACACAATTGCACTCATCTCACACACTAGTAAAGTAATGCTTAAAATTTTCCATGCCAGGCTTCAGCAATACATGAACCTTGAACTTCTAGATGTTCAAGCTGGTTTTAGAAAAAGCAGAGGAATCAGAGATCAAATTGCCAACATCCGCTGGATCATGGAAAAAGCAAGAGAGTTCCAGAAAAGCATCTACTTCTGCTTTGTTGACTATGCCAAAGCCTTTGACTGTGTGGATCACAATAAACTGGAAAATTCTGAAAGAGATGGAAATACCACACCATCTGACCTGCCTCTTGAGAAACCTGTATGCAAGTCAGGAAGCAATAGTTAGAACTGGACATGAAACAACAGACTGTTTCTAAATAGGAAAAGGAGTACGTCAAGGCTGTATATTGTCACCCTGCTTATTTAACTTATATGCAGAGTACATCATGAGAAACTCTGGGCTGGAAGAAGGACAAGCTGGAATCAAGATTGCCAGGAGTAATATCAATAACCTCAGATGTGCAGATGACACCACCCTTATGGCAGAAAGTGAAGAGGTACTAAAGAGCCTTTTGAGGAAAGTGAGAGGAGAGTGAAAAAGTTGGCTTAAAGCTCAACATTCAGAAAACTAAGATCATGGCATCCAGTCCCATCACTTCATGGGAAATAGATGGGGAAACAGTGGCTGACTTTATTTTTTGGGGCTCCAAAATCACTGCTGAATGGTGATTGCAGCCATGAAATTAAAAGACGCTTACTCCTTGGAAGGAAAGTTATGACCAACCTAGATAGCATATTAAAAAGCAGAGACATTACTTTGTCAACAAAGGTCCGTCTAGTCAAGGCTATGGTTCTTTCAGTAGTCATGTATGGATATGAGAGTTGGACTATAAAGAAAGCTGAGTGCTGAAGCACTTATGCTTTTGAACTGTGGTGCTGGAGAAGACTCTTGAAAGTCCCCTGGACTGCAAGGAGATCCAACCAGTCCATCCTAAAGGAGATCAGTCCTGGGTGTTCATTGGAAGGACTGATGTTGAAGCTGAAACTCCAATACTTTGGCCACCTGATGTGAAGAGCTGACTCATTGGAAAAGACCCTGATGCTGGGAAAGATTGAGGGCAGGAGGAGAAGGGGACGATAGAGGATGAGATGGCTGGATGGCATCATGGACTCAATGTACATGAGATTGAGTAAACTCTGGGAGTTGGTGATGGACAGGGAGGCCTGGCATGTTGTGGTTCATGGGCTTGTAAAGAGTCAGACAGGACTGAGCAACTGAACTGAACTCAACTGAGGAAGGAAAAGAGCAAACAAGCACACATTCTTGATAACCTTTTATGGGTTCAGGGGTGGAGTCTAGGAATTTGTTAATAAGTATCCCAGGACTTCCCTGGTGGTCCAGTGGTTAAGAATCCACCTTGCAATGCAGGAGACACCAGTTCGATCCTTAGTCTGGGAAGATCCCACATGCCATAGGGAAACTAAACCCATGAACTGTAACAACCGAGCCCACAAACCCTAGAAAAGAGAGAGAAGACAAGAGGAGCCACTGCAATGAGAAGTCCTTATTCTCTGAAACTAGAGAAAGCCCGTGTGCAGCAACAAAGATCCAGTGCAGCCATAAATAAATAAATAAATCAGATCAGATCAGTCGCTCAGTCGTGTCCGACTCTTTGCGACCCCATGAATCGCAGCATGCCAGGCCTCCCTGTCCATCACCAACTCCCAGAGTTCACTCAGACTCACGTCCATCGACTCAGTGATGCCAGCCAGCCATCTCATCCTCTGTCGTCCCCTTCTTCTCCTGCCCCCAATCCCTCCCAGCATCAGAGTCTTTTCCAATGAGTCAACTCTTCGCATGAGGTGGCCAAAGTACTGGAGTTTCAGCTTTAGCATCATTCCTTCCAAAGAAATCCCAGGGCTGATCTCCTTCAGAATGGACTGGTTGGATCTCCTTGCAGTCCAAGGGACTTTCAAGAGTCTTCTCCAACACCACAGTTCAAAAGCATCAATTCTTTGGCGCTCAGCCTTCTTCACAGTCCAACTCTCACATCCATACATGACCACAGGAAAAACCATAGCCTTGATTAGACGAACCTTTGTTGGCAAAGTAATGTCTCTGCTTTTGAATATGCGATCTAGGTTGGACATAAGTTTCCTTCCAAGGAGTAAGCGTCTTTTAATTTCATGGCTGCAGTCACCATCTGCAGTGATTTTGGAGCCCAGAAAAATAAAGTCTGACACTGTTTCCCCATCTGTTTCCCATGAAATGATGTGACCGGATGTCATGATCTTCGTTTTTTGAATGTTGAGCTTTAAGCCAACATTTTTCCTCTCCACTTTCACTTTCATCAAGAGGCTTTTGAGTTCCTCTTCACTTTCTGCCATAAGGGTGGTGTCATTTGCATATCTGAGGTTATTGATATTTATACAGTGGAAGTAAGAAATAGATTTAAGGGCCTAGATCTGATAGATAAGAGTGCCTGATGAACTATGGACTGAGGTTCGTGACATTGTACAGGAGACAGGGATCAAGACCATTCCCATGGAAAAGAAATGCAAAAAAGCAAAATGGCTGTCTAGGGAGGCCTTACAAATAGCTGTGAAAAGAAGAGAAGCAAAAAGCAAAGGAGAGAAGGAAAGATATAAACATCTGAATGCAGAGTTCCAAAGAATAGCAAGAAGAGATAAGAAAGCCTTCTTCAGCAATTAGTGCAAAGAAACAGAGGAAAACAACAGAATGGGAAAGACCAGGGATCTCTTCAAGAAAATCAGAGATACCAAAGGAACATTTCATGCAAAGATGGGCTCGATAAAGGACAGAAATGGTATGGACCTAACAGAAGCAGAAGATATTAAGAAGAGATGGCAAGAATACACAGAAGAATTGTGCAAAAAAGATCTTCACGACCCAGATAATCATGATGGTGTGATCACTGACCTAGAGCCAGACATCCTGGAATGTGAAGTCAAGTGGGCCTTAGAAATCATCACTACAAACAAAGCTAGTGGAGGTGATAGAATTCCAGTTGAGCTATTCCAAATCCTGAAAGATGATGCTATGAAAGTGCTGCACTCAATATGCCAGCAAATTTGGAAACCTCAGCAGTGGCCACAGGACTGGAAAAGGTCAGTTTTGATTCCAATCCCAAAGAAAGGCAATGCCAAAGAATGCTCAAACTACTGCACAATTGCACTCATCTCACACTCTAGTAAAGTAATGCTCAAAATTCTCCAAGCCAGGCTTCAGCAATATGTGAACCGTGAACTTCCTGATGTTCAAGGTGGTTTTAGAAAAGGCAGAGGAACCAGAGATCAAATTGCCAACATCCGCTGGATCATGGAAAAAGCAAGAGAGTTCCAGAAAAACATCTACTTCTGCTTTATTGACTATGCCAAAGCCTTTGACTGTGTGGATCACAATCAACTGTGGAAAATTCTGAAAGAAATGGGAATACCAGACCACGTGATCTGCCTCTTGAGAAATTTGTATGCAGGTCAGGAAGCAACAGGTAGAACTGGACATGGAACAACAGACTGGTTCCAAATAGGAAAAGGAGTCCGTCAAGGCTGTATATTGTCATCCTGTTTATTTAACTTATATGCAGAGTACATCATGAGAAACACTGGACTGGAAGAAGCACAAGCTGGAATCAAGACTGCCGGGAGAAATAAATAAATAAATAAATATAAAACTTGCAAATTATTTAAAAAAAAAGTATCCCAGGTGATTCTGACCCACATTGTCCATGGGTCAAATACTGATAAATGATGCCTGGAATCTCCATGCATCACATAGAAGACAGATGAATAGAGGATGGTCATGTGGTAAAGTTAAAAGAGGATGGTATTTGGATCAAGACACCTTTGGATAGTTATAAATGTTGGCTCCCTTACTTAGTTACCAAAGAAAAATTATACAGTCTCTTTGTTTAATTTTTTTAACCTATACAATGGAAAAGAAAGCACCCACTTGGACTGTTTTCTATGAGTTTTAAATAAGATAACTGGTAGTAGAGTCCAGAACACTATGTGGCATGTAGTAAATGCTCAGTGTTAATGCTCTCTTTTTTTTCTCAGATTGAAATCTGTTGACAAAGTGATACCAAGGGCATTTGATAGTTAATGCTATTTGACCTGAATAGAAGAAAACTTGATGATAAAATAATGCAGGCCTTAGCTCTAAAACTGACCCCCCACACACACACTTTCTCAGTGCACCTACAAATTAGGTTATTTTTAACCTTCTCCTTACAACTGCATTACAAAATGATTGCCTTTGGACTATGAATAGAAGTGTCCATGTGCTAAGAGACAGGTCAGGTTAATCTGGCTCCAGGTCTGGTGCGTGGACTGGATGGCAGATTCTCACTCTTAGACACTGGCTTTCTGTACTGGGAAACTTCGATTTATTGGCTCTTTGTGTTTCTAGGGAAGATATTTTCAAGTATATACTGAGAATAAAAAGCAAAGGTGCCAAGAAAAAGAGGAGATAAAATTAACAATAATTTTGAATAGATTGTACTAATTTATTGTTATTTTCTCATCAAATTGACAATCAGAATGAATTTAATCAGAACGAATTTGGGATTCTAATGGTATTACCATAATATAGACCTCAAGAGATGAATATCAGAGAAAAAAGCAATATTCTTTGTACTTAATAGCTGCTCAAGTGTTCACTGAACTTAATGACATCATTCTGAAAACATGGTCACCTTCATGCTTCTCCAAGATCTCTTGATAGCTCAATCCCTCTACCTCATCTTTACCTTAGTCACCTTGTTTGGCTTAAATATTAACTGTATCTCTCACCTTAATTTGGAGCAAGTGACTTCTGCTGGGTACTCAGGAATTGAGATGAAAATATCTGAAAGAGCAAAGCTTTGTTAGCTACTCCCAAGACTCACAAACAAAACACACTTAGGATAACAGTAAACATTTTAGAAGAAAAATCTGTTTTTATAAATGTTGATCTTCTTTAGTCCTGATATGGATCATAAGGACCATTTACCATATAGTACAATGCTGCCCACAAGCATGATTCAAGAATACCTGTTACTTTAAGCTTAGGTACATGAATTATGCAGTCACTCTCTTAACATCTGTAGAAGGCAATGGCACCCCACTCCAGTACTCTTGCCTGGAAAATCCCATGGACAGAGGAGCCTGGTAGGTTGCAGACTATGGGGTCGCGAAGAGTCGGACACAACTGAGCGACTTCCCTTTCACTTTTCCCTTTCATGCATTGGAGAAGGAAATGGCAACCCACTCCAGTGTTCTTGCCTGGAGAATCCCAGGGATGGCGGAGCCTGGTGGGCCGCCGTCTATGGGGTTGCACAGAGTCGGACACGACTGAAGCGACTTAGCAGCAGCAGTAGCAGCTCTTAACATCACCAGAGGGATAAACAGTCTTGGACAGGAAGCCTGCAGCACACCCCATGTGGGAAATCACTCTTTTCTCTCTCCCCACTGCAGTGCACCTCCTAAAGCAGTCACTTCTCCATGCCTATGAAACCTCTACAAGCCTCTGTATCCTTATCCTTTCAAGAAAAAGCTTTTTGCTTGAGTCTCCCAGGCCTTCCCTGACCCTCAAAAGGCTGGCTCAAGAGTTAATGATTAGGAAATGTGAAGATGTAAAAGCAAAGAACAGCCTCTGGGCTGGAAAACTGGTGACAAGTTAGACTATAAGGCAGCTACAGTCTCTGACACACATTTCTAAGTTGTTTTGATAGAAGCAGACTCCCATCAAACAAAAACTGCTGACCTCAAATATGTAGACCCCCAACCAGTTGAAACCAGAAGATTGGTGATGCTTGAAACTGCACCTTGATGCTAACCAATTCAAGACTTTCGCACAAGCTGTTCAGGCACCTTGCAGTCCCCTCCCCCACAGTGCCTTTTAACAATCCTTTGCCTGTGCCAAGATGTGAAGATGGTTTTTAGGCACACTAGTCCACCGTCTTCTTGGTTAGTAGGTTTTCTCATATAAAGTCACTTTCTTTGCCTCAACACCTTGTCACCTGACATATGGCCTGTCATGCAGCGAACAGTCGAACCAGAGTTTGGTAACACACAAGAAAACCAGTGTGGTTTGGTGGCATAAGGATGGGTTTGGGGGCTGATGCACCTGGCTGTGGTCCAGGTTTTGCCTAACTCTTCTTGCTTAGGGACCTAGATCAAGGCTTATAGTCCACACTCTCCTTTTCTCTAACATTTTATACAATTATGGAGTTGGGATAAATGATCACTAAACTCTCCTTCATCCCTGGAAGAGATTTTTTTCTAAGGAAAACAAATCAGGATAACCAATAATAGATAAAATATGATTTTCATTACCTGCAGCCATTTGTCCTTTAAGTAGCTGGGAACACTGAATTAGCAAACACTTAAACACGCTCTTAGCAGAAATACAGAGTTAGGTTCCTGCAAGGCTCAGAGCACAACATTTTCATCAACTGGTCAATACATAATCTTGTTTTATGTGTCTATTTAAAAACTCTATTTTATACATATTGTTGATTTAACAACATTGAATGCATGGCCAACAGCACTGTAAATGTGTGCCTGAATGAAACTTCTCTAACATGTGTATTTTCTCCACAAGGTATATTACAGCCTTTTTGTGCTTGGGAACACAGCATTTCAGCACACCATTTGGAGACCGTTTTAAACAGATTAAATCACTGACAAAAAGTACAAAATGCTAAAAACATGGCATTAAATAGACCATGGAAAGGACACGTTAACAGTTTGAGAGTTGAAACAAGAAGGCAGAGCATCACCTTGTCTGACCTCAGCTGGGAATGCGCGCACAGGGCTATTCAAATTTCTTGACACTTGGCACATGGCTGCAAATGACTATGAAAGCATTGCAAATATTTACTTGGAAGTTACAAATAAATTCTAACAAGTAGGCAAATTTGTAAATATGGAATCCGTGAATAACAAGAATCAACTGTACCAATGTAAAATAAAAAATATATGATTGTGTTACTTTAAAGTCTCTTGTTTCTAAAAGCAGCAGACTTTCTTCCAAATCTTCACTTCAAGCTGCGTAGTAATCTCCTTAATTCCCTTATGTGTTGGTTAAAATTACAACTCCATCTCAGAGATGGTGTAATGTAGAGATGATGAAGCAGCTTCCTAAATGTCCCCACGCAATGCAACCACCATGCCAGGATAACTCAGGAGCGTGAAACTAAGCCTGCAGTTGCCCCACTGGGCTGTCCTGTCCCTGCTCAATTACTCACAGAAAATATGTTCTCCCTTCAGGACCTGTTATCTAAGTCCTATTCTTAGGTTCCGTGGTGGAATTCTGCAAATCATTCTGGGACACACCTTCTGGAATTGTTGTTCAGTCACTAAATTGTGTCCAACTCTTGGGCACTCCATGGACTGCAGCGTACCAGGTTTCCCTGTCCTTCACTATCTCCTGGAATTTGCTCAAACTCATGTCCATTGAGTTGATGCTGCCATCCAACCATCTCATCCTCTGTCATCCTCTTCTCCTCTTGCCATCAATCTTTCCCAGCATCAGGGTCTTTTCCAATAAGTCAGCTCATTGCATCAGATGGCCAAGGTATGGGAGTTTCAGCTTCAGCATCAGTCCTTCCAATGAATATTAAGGGTTGATTTCCTTTAGGATTGACTGGTTTGATCTCCTTGCAATCCAAGGGATGCTTAAGAGTTTTCTCCAGCACCACAGATTGAAAGCATCGATTCTTTGGTGCTCAGCCTTCTTTTTAGTCCAACTCTCACATCCACACATGACTACTGGAAAAACCATAGCTTTGACTATACGGATCTTTGTCTGGAATTGTAGCAAGTGGTTATAACTGTCAACTTTTAATTTTGTCCTCTAAGAGTGTTATCTGAGGATTAATGGGTGTTCTTTTACCATAGTTATTTTGTCTCAGAGATAGAATTGATGACGTTTTACCCCTACCCCTGTATACAAGCAAGTTTCAATGTTATAGCCTCAATTAGGACATTTCTGTCTGGTTTACTGCAGTGCACGTACTTAAGAACCATACTATTCACTATTCTTTCCTATAGGGCGAGAAACATTTTTTATTCCTTTTAAAAGTTTCCCTGTATTCCCCAGGATGTCTGTAGCAGTGCCTGGGGTACAGAGCACACAGTACACACTGGAACTGTATTCTTTCCAGTTGGAGAAGTGTATTTAGAGGGGAACAGCGCTGTGGAGCACTTTAAGACCTGCTAAGCACTGTGTGGATCACAATAAACTGTGGGAAATTCTGAAAGAGATGGGAATACCAGACCACCTGACCTGCCTCTTAAGAAATCTGTATGCAGGTCAGGAAGCAACAGTTAGAACTGGACATGGAACAACAGACTGGTTCCAAATAGGAAAGGGAGTACATCAAGGCTGTATATTGTCACCCTGCTTATTTAACTTCTATGCAGAGTACATCATGAGAAACGCTGGGCTGGATGAAGCACAAGCTGGAATCAAGATTGCTGGGAGAAATATCAATAACCTCAGATATGCAGATGACACCACCCTTATGGCAGAAAGTGAAGAGGAACTCAAAACCCTCTTGATGAAAGTGAAAGTGGAGAGTGAAAAAGTTGGCTTAAAGCTCAACATTCAGAAAACTAAGATCATGGCATCCAGTCCCATCACTTCATGGGAAACAGATGGGGAAACAGTGTCAGACTTTATTTTTTTGAGCTCCCAAATCACTGCAGATGGTGAATGCAGCCATGAAATTAAAAGACGCTTACTCCTTGGAAGGAAAGTTATGTCCAACCTAGATAGCATATTCAAAAGCAGAGACATTACTTTGCCAACAAAGGTTCATCTAGTCAAGGCTATGGGTTTTCCTGTGGTCATGTATGGATGTGAGAGTTGGACTGTGAAGAAGGCTGAGTGCCAAAGAATTGATGCTTTTGAACCATGGTGTTGGAGAAGACTCTTGAGAGTCCCTTGGACTGCAAGGAGATCCAACCAGTCCATTCTGAAGGAGATCAGCCCTGGGATTTCTTTGGAAAGAATGATGCTAAAGCTGAACTTCCAGTAATTTGGCCACCTCAGGCAAAGAGTTGATTCATTGAAAAAGACTCTGATGCTGGGAGGGATTGGGGGCAGGAGGAGAAGGGGACAACAGAGGATGAGATGGCTGGATGGCATCACTGACTCGATGGGCGTGAGTCTGAGTGAATTCTGGGAGTTGGTGATGGACAGGGAGGCCTGGAGTGCTGCGATTCATGGGGTCGCAAAGAGTTGGACATGACTGAGCGACTGAACTGAACTGAAGCACTGTATTATATCATCTCCCTTAATCTTTAAGAATCATGCACATTATATATATCTTCATGTTATAAATGGAGAAACATGTCTGAAAGAATTTACATAACATGTCTAAAGTCACAAAGCCAGTCAACAAAGAGCTATGACTGAAATTTCTCTAACACCACCGTTCAAAAGCATCAATTCTTCAGCACTCAGCTATCTTCACAGTCCAATTCTCACATCCATACATGACCACTGGAAAAAGCATAGCTTTGACTAGACGGACCTTTGTTGGCAAAGTAATGTCTCTGCTTTTAATATGCCATCTAGGTTGGTCATAACTTTCCTTCCAAGGAGTATCTTTTAATTTCATGACTGAAACTTAGAGCCTGTTTTTGTTTTTTCCACCCCCCCCCCCTTAACCAGGGTCTATGGCTTGGCTTAGGGCTTCCCTGGTAGCTCAGCTGTGGCGGATTCATGTTGATATATGGCAAAACCAATACAATATTGTAGAGTTAAAAAAAAGAAAAGAATCCATCTGCAATGCAGGAGATCCAAGACAATCAAAAATAAACAAATTTTAAAAATTTAAAGAAAGAAAATGAAGGTTAATGAAAGTAAGTATATCACAAGTTGAATGTAAACTACAGTATCAAACAACTCTAAACAGTGCATAAAATGGCTTTTATTTCACATCAACTTATCTTTCAAGTAATTACACAGCCTCCAAATTATTACACAAGAAGACAAGTAACTGGCATTCTCTTCTCTCCATTATTACTTATTGGACATTGTAGGTCTGTCTGGAATTGAGAAAATAATACAACTCTCATGATAGAGATGATGTTCAGAAAGCTTAATATTTCCCAAAGATTCTCATGTACCAATTATGTGTCAAGCATTGGTCCATTGTTGACCATGTACCAATGGTCAACTCTAGACCTCTTAAGATCCTTTCAATCAAAAGTCTATTATTTTCTGTGGCTACTCTAAGAATGATTAGATTATATCAGTATATCTAAACCCATTAAAAGTCTTTGGAAGTATATATAAGCTCACGAAAGAGATTTTTTTTTTCCTTCTGACATCTGCTGAAATAATTCCAATATTCTCAGAGTTGAAATTCTTTCCCTTGAAGATCTACTTATAACAGTTCATTGATCAAAAATCATGAAACCCTTAGAACTCTGCTCGATGTTATGTGACAGTCTGGATGGGAGAGGAGTTTGGGGGAGAATGGATACATATATATGGCTACATCATTTTTCTATGCACCTGAGACTATCCCAACTTTGGTTAATGGCTATACTCCAATATAAACTTTTAAATAAATTTTTAAAAAGAATGGCAAAAGGTAAAATAAATAAAGTTGATGAATTAAATAAGAACTAAAAAAGAAAGAAAGAAAGAATCATGAAACCCTGAGAAGGAGCCTCGGAGTTCATCTTGTTCAATTGCAGTCCTCTCCATAACATCCATGCTCAGATTTAGCAGTTCCAGTGATGAGGGTTTCTCTGTTGTTGTTACCATTTTGAGAAAACTCTTTCAGGGATTTATTTAAAATCCCATATTTCAGTGATCTCTACCTACAAGTCATAGCTCTTTCTTCTTGAAGAGGAAAGAGTAAGTCCAGATAGTTTTGAAATGACTCTATGGTGTGATCATAAGCCCAGAACAATACTAGTTTATGAGTCCTGCCCTGGTTTCCCATCTGGTTTAGTATCTGATCCAAACTTTTCATTGTGCAGTAAAATTTTACTGTAATAGTTGCTTTAGAATCAGCTTTAAACAGTTAGGCAGGTCTCTCCTTTGTTCCTCTAGCTTCTACAATGGTCTTATCTTGTACTGGGTGAGACCCAAGTGGCACTAGTGGTAAAGAGCCCTCCTGCCAATGCAGGAGACATAAGAGATGCAGTTCGATCCCTGGGAAGATTCCCTGGAGGAGGGCATGACAACCCACTCCAGTATTCTTGCCTGGAGAAACCCACGGAGGCTGGTGGGCTACAGTCCATAGGGACAAAAAGAGTTGGAACGACTGAAAGGGCTTAATCACGGGTGAGACATACTTGTAGGGCACAGGGTTCTTATTCTTATATGAGACTAAATCCCAAAGATGCCCAGTGATAGCTCATCTCTCTATGCCTATGCCTCATCTTTCCTCAGTCCTTCATCATTCCCTTTCAAAAAAAGTTTTCTGATAAAAACAATCTGTACACAGACATGAATTGTTAGGCACAGCTGACTCCTTCTATCTGACAGTTCTGGGGGCATTCAGCACTACTGTGACTGGCCACCTGGTAAAGCAATCAGTTGTACTGTGACCATTTGCAAGGGCTGCAAAATACAGGAAGCCACCAGGTCACAGTCAGCTAAGTGACTGTGAATAAGAAATGTGGCAAATTACAGTTTAGGTTCATCTGAAATAAGTGGAAGAAATAAAAGCAGAGTAGTCCTATCTGTGGAACAGGAAGAGAACACTTTAAACAGTTGGGTACTGCTGTTTTGTCATTTACTGTATAGTGTAAAATCGACAGCTATTCGTTTTACTGTTTGACATTGCTTTTTTAGACTGCAATAAACACTTTTGGCAGCAATAAGTTTAAAAGAGGAAGCATGGGGTTAGTAGAAAAATAAGAAGTGAATTTTGATTACTCAAGAGAGTGAATGATGAACATGTAACTTGCATGAAATGTTTCATGACATTTACCATCCACCATTGGGTCTTAGTGGTATAAATTACCACATGAAAACCAGAAGACACAAATCTGCTGGAGAAGCATCAGCAGTTACTTCAAAAGTCAGTAACAAGTTTATACAGACTGTTTTCTCTTTATAACCAAAGGAGACATCCTTCATATCATTTGGTGAGGTACAACTTTTCATTTAGATCAAATGGCTATTCTAAATCATTTTCACTCATTATTTATTCCAAGATTTTGGGAGGGCATAAATTCAAAATAAAGCAATAGCTGTTAGTGTGTGGCTTAGTGAACCAAAGAAGAAATTCACAGTTGAATACTGAGAGTTTTATATTGTTCATTAAACACTACAAACAAAAAATTAGCTCATCCCAATTATGTTTCTTTTCCCATTAATTTCACATAATCAAAGCCAACCTTCTAGAAATGCATTCTCTTGACAGTGAAATATCTGATGTTGTTGTGAATGTAAATTCAGTTAAAATAGATGACATTGGAGATAAAGCTATATTTTGCAACAATAATACAGCACAAATTTTGGTGAAACACCTTTTTAATAAATATGTATACCTGTGGCGGATTCATTTCGATATTTGGCAAAACTAATACAATTATGTAAAGTTTAAAAAATAAAATAAAATTTAAAAAAAACAAAGAGGATTAAAAAAAAAAAAAAAAAGAAGCTATGGTATGGGGACTTCCCTGGTGGCTTAGTGGTAAAGAATCCACCTACCAATGCAGGAGACAAAGATTCAGTCTCTGGTGCAGGAAGATCCCATATGCTGCAGAGCAACTAAGCCCAAGCACCACAACTGTTGATTCTGTGCTCTAGAGCCCAGGAACTGCAACTACTGAAGCCCACATGCTCTAGAGCCTGTGCTCTGCAATAAAAGAAGCCACCTCAATCAGAAGCCCGTGCACTGCAACAAGGAGTAGCCCCCACTCACAGCAACTAGGGAAAGCCAGCACAGCAACAAAGACACAGCACAAGCAAACAAATAATAAAAATATTTTTAAAAAGTAAAAAGAAAAAAAGCTACAAAGCAGAAGTGCACTTGGAATTGGATATGATGCACACATATCCTGTTTAGTCGCTCAGTCATATCCTACTTTTTTTGACCCATGGACTATGGCCCGCCAGGTGCCTCTGTTCACGGGATTATCGGCAAGATTACTGGAGTGGGTTGCCATTTCCTCCTCCAAGAGATCTTCCTGACCCAGGGATGGAACCTCCATCTTCTGCATTGCAGGTGGATTCTTTACCGCTGAGCCACCAGGGAAGCCCATAACTTTGTCAAAATAAGTTGTGATATTTTACCAATTGATATAGAAACTGTAGATGTCACACATACAACTGTGTTTTTTTTTTAACATACAATGTAACTAAATTCTAAACTTTTGTGACAAAGCTGATTTTAAATTTTAAGGAAATACTTCAGCAAGGTGGTTCATGTTTTCTCCCTTTGCTATTTTAAATCAGATTTTTTTAATGCTTGAACTTTTAAAATAGTACTTAGTAAAATAACCCAGGTGACCTGCAATGAAAATGAACATTTTTATGAAGGATTTTTATAAACTGGGATTGATTTTTTTTCAAAATCAGTTGGAAATTTTTAATAAATGTGTTCAATGAATGGACCAGAGAAATACTTCAGCTTTTAAAGCTTTGTATACTGTACAATACTGAAATATATTGAATATTTACATTGGATAAATTGAAAAAAACTTGCAATGAGCAAGGCACTGACCTGTATCCCTCCAAAAGGAATAAACTGATCAAATTAAATGGTGAAAATTTAAACACTGTACATAATAACTTTTATAATCAGTAAAGATTAGCTTTGTCCCAGTTACTAAGCAAAGCACTTCATATACTTTGTTTTTGATGTTCCCAAGTATGAAGAAACAGTAATACTGAAAACAAATAGTAATGATACTATTATTATCCTGGGATTTTGCTTCTGTTTGATTTGGGGATTTTGCTTTCTTTATTTTTCTTTTTTGACAAGAATCTGGAGCTGAAAAGAGCAAGGTGAATTTACTCAAGGTCATGTGGCATAGGCAAAGAGCTCATGCAGCTTCCTTAGACTCCAAACCTGTACTCAAAACCATTACACTCCAATGAAGCATGGCCAGCTAGCAATTGCTGAGGCTTTTAACATCTATACTATGCTACCATAATGGCTTAGTTGGTAAAGAATCTGCCTGCAGTGCAGGAGACCAGAGTTCAATCCCTGGGTTGGGAAGATCCCCTGGAGAAGGGAATGGAAACACACTTCAGTATTTTTTCCTGGAGAATTCCAGGGACAGAGGAGCCTGGTGAGCTATCGTCCATGGGGTCGCAAAGAGTTGAACACAACCGAAATGACTAACACTTCCACTTCCGTGCTACCAAACTTTACCTTGCATAAATTATTCTATCAAAAAGTACCCAAATGTTTCCCAATGTTTTTTCCAAATCCAAAAATACATTGCCACACTGGAATAAGTGTTTGTTATACAGCAGCTTCCCACTGGCTATCTATTTTACACATGGTAGTGTATATATATGTCACTGCTACTTTCTCAATCTGTCCCATGCTCTAATTCTCCCACTGTGTCTACAAGACCACCCTCCATGTCTGAATCTCTATTTTTTATTAGAGTCCATGGTTTCTGAGAGAACATTTTCATTTGCAGGAAGCAAGGAGTGCACGTCTGTAAGTCCTGTCTTTCCTGACTCACTTCCAGAGAAATAAGTATACTATTCTTTCCTGGTTAAAATAATAATTCACCCTTGGGAATACATAAAACATTTTAACTCTTTCATTTTACAAATGAGAACTCTGAAACTCCTAAACGCCTAATGATATACTCAAAGACACAATGCAAGCTGAAGACAGAGCTGAATCCGGAAGCTAGGGGGGTTAGCTCTCTCCTCTAATGCATTTCATTATTTCACAGAGAATTTAAATCTCTGCAAGGATATTAGCAAGAGTCTAAATCTTCATTCTTAGCCACAGAGAAGTCAATAGTGCTTCTTCAGAGGTAGAAAGCTCCAATAGTTTCAGGGTGTTCACCCACAAAATTGTGGAGAATTCAAGAAGGGTTGCTCCAGTAAGAAAGAAACACATTGGGAAAACAAAGATGGAGGGAAATAAGCACCTTGAAGTTGCTTGTATTTTTTCTTCTTTCTTAAAATAAATTTTATTAATCTTTTTTTAAATTGGAGGATAATTGCTTTACAATGCTGTGTTGGTTTCTGCCATACAACTCAAATCAGTTATAGCTACATATATATCCCTTCGCTTGTGAGCCTCCCTCCCACCCCAACGCCCCCCTGCCCATCCCACCCCTCTAGTTGTCACAGAGTGCTGGGCTAGGCTCCCTGTGTTATACAGCAGCTTCCCACTGGCTATCTATTTTACACATGGTAGTGTATATATATGTCATTGCTACTTTCTCAATTTGTCCCATGCTCTAATTCTCCCACTGTGTCTATAAGACCACCCTCCATGTCTGAATCTCTATTTTTTATTAGAGTCCATGGTTTCTGAGAGAACATTTTCATTTGCAGGAAGCAAGGAGTGCACGTCTGTAAGTCCTGTCTTTCCTGACTCACTTCCAGAGAAATGAAGAACAAGACCACGGTGGCTCCCAGCCACCCCTGCTAACAAAACTCCCCCAAAAGGCCCTTTCCCTGGTGTTCAGATGATATCATCAGCTTAAAGTGTCTCCAAGTGGGACTGGCTGCTCCCAGAAATCTGTCAGCTGAGTGTTTGGAAGAAACTGAGAAATCCTTGAAAAACACGGAGGGATCAAAAGTCCTTATTAAAGTATTTTCAAAAGAGCTCTGGATTTAATAAGAAGCAAATGAGATCAGATGGAGAGGATTCCAGAGATTGGTTCTAGTGTGGAAGACTCATGGCAAAGACCAGAAGAGAAGAACATACAGATGGGAGCAGCACTCACTTGGAAGCAGAGTGTTAAAACAGTGTGCAATTGAATTTCTCTGCCCTTGAACCTGGAGGAGTGTGCAGAAGTAAGCAATTACTCTAACAGTCACATCTTTCCTAAGAGGTCTTATCCAAGAAAATTAATGAATTACAACAAAACTTTAAGGGAAAAAGAGGAAACACCCAGCCTTCTTTCTTACCAGAGAGACTTTGTGTTTCCAGATTTGCAACATAGAATTAGTCAGCCATCAGCTCTCCAATAGTTTGATTAAAAGAAGGGTCTAGAGAAATTACAGACTTCTCTCATCAACCAACCAACCAACTAACCAACCAAACAAAACTGCAGTCTATATACTTTGTTTTAGAGTAAAACATAAATATGCTATTACATAAAATATGGTTCATGGTAATGAGGATCTATTCCCTTAACATACTCCTAATATTTGAATAGACCAAAAATAGCTAAATGCTCAGTTCAGTTCAGTCGCTCAGTAGTGTCCGACTCCTTGCGACCCCATGAATCTCAGCACGCCAGGCCTCCTTGTCCATCACCAACTCCCGGAGTTCACTCAGACTCACGCCCATCGAGTCAGTGATGCCATCCAGCCATCTCATCCTCTGTCGTCCCCTTCTCCTCCTGCCCCCAATCCCTCCCAGAATCAGAGCCTTTTCCAATGAGTCAGCTCTTCACATGAGGTGGCCAAAGTACTGGAGTTTCCCCTTTAGCATCATTCCTTCCAAAGAAATCCCAGGGCTGATCTCCTTCAGAATGGACTGGTTGCTCAGGTCCATGCAAACACTGAGGTATCAGAACTAACATAGAAGATTTCTTCCATAAGGAATTAGGAACTCCATAAGTTTTATCTCCCTGTATTCTCAGTGAAACTTGAAAAGAAGCCAATTTGTGAAGAGAGATTTATTCCTATGGGATCAATCAAACTGATGGCAGCAATCTTCCCTTTTAAACTGCAGGTGTATAATGAATGGAATGTAGTAAGTTGTGACAGTGAAATGAAAAATAAAGAGAAAAGCATAATACCTAGTGTTCACTGAGTATGATAAATACTTAAACACAGAATCTAAGATCTCAATTGGCTTAATTATTTCTGTAAAAATAGAAGTATTTGCCACAAATTTAATTTTAAAACTTTCATCCTCTTTGACAGAACTTCACAGAAATTCCAGTTCATAAATGTATTCTGAGGAAATTATGGATACATACAAAATCTTAGCTACAGAGTTGTTTATTATGTGTGTGTGCATCACTTCAGTCTTGTCTGATTTTTTGGGATCCTATGGACTGTAGCCTACCAGGCTCCTCTGTCCATAGGATTCTCCAGGCAAGAATACTGGAGTGGGTTGCCATGCCCTCCTCCTGGAGATCTTCCCAACCCAGGGATTGAACCCGAGTCTCTTATGTCTCCTGCACTGGCAGGCAGGTTCTTTACAACTTGTTAGGGGAAAAGATTTTGCTCCAGTAAAGTCTGCCATTTGGAGGGAGAAAGCAGGGGTTTGGGATCCTGGGAATTGTGAGTAATCCTTCCCCACTGCCACTTCCAAAGGTGTAGAGGGAATGGGACCATGTTCCCTGTTGGATTTCACTCTCTCAGGCTGGCCGGTGGGTTTGTGGCAAGGAATGTAAAGTTGCCTTACTCTTGGGAGAGCTGCACACAGAGGGAATTCTTATTTCCTATGTCTTTTTGAAACTTGGATAAGATTTTCCTCCTACAAGCAAATTTGAATCTTAGAGAAGTTTACTCTGTATTCCTCCTTCGGTGCAATTTTCCTTATGTTTAGCCCTTATTCATCCACATGTCTTTCTGGGAATTGTTGTTTAGTTGCTAAGTCATGTCTAATTCTTTTGTGACCCCTATGGACTGTAGCCCACCAAGCTCCTCTCTCTGTGGTATTTTCCAGGTAAGAGTACTGGAGTGGATTGCCATTTCCTTCTTCAGGGGATTTTCCTGACAGGGACCGAACCTGAGTCTCCTGCATTGGTGAGCAGATTCTTTACCATTGAACCAGCTGGAAAGCCCCTTTCTGAGAGTGGGGTTTCAGAAATATTACTGATCTCCAATCTACTGTGCTTTTGAAATTCTGGGAATCCACTGTTCTGTAAGCAGGAAATTATATATTAAAAGAAACAATTATTGAAGGGGTGAATGGATAAACAGATGGGTGAATGGATGCATGAGTGGATGGACATATGGAAGAGATCTCAATAACAGTTGTTTGTTTTTTATGTCTATGGTGTGCTTAGCACCAGTCTCCTGGTAAACTACAGTCTATGGGATGGCAAAGAATCAGACATGACTGAGCAACTTCACTAGTGCTTAGTACTGTGCCAGCCCTTGGGAAACCATGAGAATAAGAACCATGATTTCTATTCTTAGGGAGCTTAAAATAATGTTACGTTGGACTACAAGTCATCAAGTTAAGTGCCTCCCTAAGTTGAACCTATTGTTAGGAATGGCTTACTCCCTGAAGGCAAGCAGAATCATGCTAAGATCATGAACTCCACCTGTTCCTAGGCACAGGAAAGGGATTGGAAAATATTGAGATACCACAAATATACTCCTGCCTATGATCTTGACTACTTGGTTGGAAGTTTATGTGCTATTCAGGTAGTAATAGCTAAGTGATCATTTTTTAATTAATTAATTAATTTGGCTGTGTCGGGTCTTAGTTGTGGCAGGTGGGATCTTTACTGACACTCCAAAGGCCAGGGCTCCATAAAGCAAGGGGCTCAGGGCAGAAGTTCTTGCTTATCTAATGGTAATAGTAAAAGTAGGCATTTTTATTTTTTTCAAATAACCTTCCCCTGGACTCACTTTGCTCCATATACTAGATACCCATAGTTATTTTAGGCATTAAACATAATAAACAGTGACTTTGGTCATGGAAAATTCTACGTCCCTACATTAATTCTGACATACACCATTGAATTTCCAAACAGCTTATCGTTAATGACAGAAGTCTGAGCACATACTTCTTAAATGTATCTTTCAAGGCTCCAAACAGATTAAGGGAAAGAGATATGAGGTCTTGCTCCTATATTCAGATCAAATTACTCTAATATTTTTCTCTGTTTTATATTGTTTGATTGTGTTAATCATGAAGCTGATGATTTAGATGGCTTTCTTCTGTAAACCAAGAGTCTTCAACCAAATTAAGATTACTCAGCTAGGGACTTCCCTGGTGGTCCAGTGGTTAAGAATCCGCCTTGCAATTCAGGGGACTTGGGTTTGATCCTGGGTTGGGGAACTGAGATCCCACAAGCCATGGAGCAACTAAGCCTGTATACTGCAACTTCTGAGCCCATGCAAGCTGGAGCCCATGTGCCACAACCAGAGAGTCCAGGTACTGCAATGAAAGACCCCACGTGATGCAGTGAGAATCATACTTCAACTAAGACCCAATGCAGCCAAGTAAACAAATAATTTAAAAAGATCCCTTAGTTATTACTACTTGAATAGCACGTAAACTTATAGCCAAGTAGTAAAGATCATAAGCAGGAGTTCAAGCTATTTGGGTAACTGATGTCCAGAGAACAAAAGTGGGACAAGGAAAACAGTGTGGAGTCTAGGGTATCTCTTGTCCCAAACATAGAGGCATAAGTCAGAACTCTGTGGGAAGAAAATGGAACTTTTCCTGAGACAGTCTGAGACAGACATGAAGCTGCTCAAGCAGTGTAGCTTTAGAGCACAGGAGATGAACTGTGGTATATATTCCTTTAAAGAACGATTCTCCACTTTTGATGGGGAGTAGAGCATGGCTTTTTCACAGAGATGATTCATGAGCAGCTTCTGCTCATTCCATTCTGAGGCTTGGCTACTTTGGAGGCATTGGAAGTTGGTACCCTCAGCACTGATATCAGTGTTCTTATAGTGAACCCTGGCAGAGATGACAGTGATCCAGGAGTTTTGATCACATCAAGTGTATATAAGTAGGTTCTAGAGTAGAACATAGCAGGTATAACCGTCAGTGTGATCAACAGGCATCAAAATTCCTCTTTATACACTGAGTTGCTATGGTGTTTAATATAAACCAAACTTCTTCCTTCACTTCCCTGAAAAGTATTTCTAGGAAATCAACTCTGAATATTCATTGGAAGAACTGATGTTGAAGCTGAAGTTTCAAGACTTTGGCACCTGATGTGAAGAGATGACTCATTAGAAAAGACCCTGATGCTGGGGAAGATTGAGGGCAAGGGGAGAAGGGGACAACAGATGAGATGGTTGGATGGTATCATTGACTCAATGGACATGAGTTTGAACAAACTCAGGGAGTTAGTGAAGGACAGGGAAGCCTGGCTTGCTGCAGTCTATGGAGTCACAAAGAGTCGGACACGACCAAGAAACTTAACAACAACAAACTTCTTCCTTCATTTCTCTGAAAAATATTTCTTAGAAAAATGGAAAGAACTTGGGATTTAGACATAGACCTGAATTCAAGTCCTGGTCCTTTCAATTGTGAGTTGTGCCCTTTCGCACAGGTCATTTAATCCTTTGGAGGCTAAGTCTCCCTACCTTTAACATACGGAAAATATTGACTTCCTAGAGACCGCATTGGTAAAGAATCCATAGGGGACTCCCCAGGTGGTTCAGTGGTAAAGAATTCACCCGCCAATGCAGGAGACACAGGTTCAACTCTTGAGCCGGGAAGATCACCTGGGGAAGGAAATGGCAACCCACTCCAGTATTTCTGCCTGGGAAATCCCGTGGACAGAGGAGCATGGCAGGCCACAGTTCATGGGGTCACAAGGAGTCGGACACAACATCATGATTAAACAGCAGCATCTGAGGCATCATGAAGAGTAAATGCACCTTGTATGCCTGCTACCACTTCTGTGTTACTAGTCACATGGTTATTCTTTTCCGAGGAACTACAGTTATCATTGTGGTCTTCTATGCATATATGTATCGTGGTTCTTAAAAAATGTGGGCTTCTCCTTGCTGGAGCCTTTCTCTGGTTGCCAGCTATTGTGGTGACTAATTATGTGCAAATGCGTGCTCTCCACCAAAAGCTGTACGAGGCAGAAAACTCATTTCTTCAGTGCCCTTGAAAAGCACAAGACACTAATGTGTGTCTGTGTGCCAGCAGTTTAGAAATGAAAATTTCCACATTCCTTGTGCCTGGTCTCATTAATTCTCCCCACCCCATTGGTGTTAAGGTTTTATAAATAAGCAAGACAGGATTGATTTGTTCCATTTCAGCAAACTGTAAAAGAAAACAGTCAAGAAATCACTCCCATCATCATCACTGCCCCCCCGCCATCATGTTACTCTTTAAAACTGGGCAAAAGCCTGTGTTGCCTTTCCCAATTAGGTGAAAGATGATTTCATTTCAGTAATCTTTGGGGAAGTTATTTCTGGTTTGTGCAAACTTGCTAAAATAATACAGCAGACTTCATAAAGAGTCCAGCTTGATTTCTCCCTGGCTAAAGGCAGATTCAAGATGCAGGAAGACCTGACCACACCAGTATTATTAGGATTTACGATGTTTAGTCGGACCTACATGGGTGTAGCCTAGAGGAATGGAAGGAATATTGAGGGGAGAATCGGAATACCCAGGGGGCCTTAAAGATGTCTGGTACTGGGGTCTGCCAACCTTTTCAGCAAAATCCTGGAGATTCTAGGCAAAGGTTGCCTTTTGGATATAGACAGGGAGAGGAAGAAGAATATTCAGCCACAGCCAACTTACTTTTGTAGATTCTACATACTGTTTAGTTGTTCAGTCCTGTCCAATGAGCGCAATCCCATTGACTGTAGCCCACCAGGCTCCTCTGCCCACAGGATTTCCCAGGCAAGAATACTGGAGTGGGTTGCCATTTCCTCCTCCAGGGGATCTTCTCAACCCAGGGATCGAACCTGCAACTCCCGTGTCTCCTGCATTGGCAGGCAGATTTTTTTACCACTGAGCCACCAGGGAAGCCCAGATTCTACATATAGGCTTCCACATATGATCAGTTTCACCCACCAATATAATCCAGAAAGACTTAGTTGTTTGAGTTCTCTCTACAGCTTCCCAGTTGTTTATCCTCTTGCCAATGCCTAAACAGCTCCAGTGACAGGGATCCCAAGGCAGCCATCTTTGGACAGATATTCCCTAAATTCCCTTCTAGCTCTATTAATCTCCACCAATGTATGAATATAAACAGGAAAGACAATGGTGTGAAGACCTAGATTGAAAGCGTTTGTCTAACTTAACTCATCAGTCCGAAGCATCCTACACAGTTATTTTTTGTCCATAGCTAACAAGGGTAAAAACAATTTCAAATTAATTTTATTTTAGCATATTTTTAAAACATGTGAAACTACACCCCCCTCTTTGACACAGGGTGTTGCTTTTTCTCTTCAATAGGGAAAACATTCACATCAGGATTGATTTAAATTTTTTTCCCCTTTTAAATCATAAACAGTCCTGGTACAAGAAACAGTAGCTGTTATTGATTAAAAGTTCATTTGCTTTGCCTGGGCTGATGATTGATCGTTGGAGGGCAGGAGGGGTGTTGGATTTTGGCTGAGAGATTGGAAGTGGGGCAATTTTGTCACATTACCTGTTCTTTATATAAGTGTTAGTGTTGGAGGAAATTTAGGTTTGGGGAGAGATCTTTTTTTCTCTGTAAATTTTAGATGTTGGTCCAACTTTTTGTTTTGTTTTGTTTCTTACTATGCTGGGTTCACCAGCTTTAAGTACCTGTAGTGCACATGAGCTGGTGAGAGGCCCTCTAAATGGGCTTTTAATGGTCTGTTGAATAAAGCAGCTACCAGTTCAGGAAATGCATGCATTTTATAGGTGCATATTTTCAAAGCTTCCATTTGTGAGTGCCAGTTGAGAGGTGCCTTTGTGTATGTTCTTCACAGACCCACTACAGCAATAAAGATTGCCTCAGGAAACATTAAAAAAACAAGGAATAAATTTCCTTGTCCCATTTATACTTCTAATGTCAAGAATAATCATTTCTGTGGATAAAAGAAGTATCTTTCCTTTAGAAAAGTTATCTGAGCCCATTGGAAAATTATAATTTCACATGAGTGTGGCAATCAGATTCATTGAATGCATTTGTCAGTGATATTTGTAATCAAAGTCTGGCATTTCAAAGAAAGTAAGAAGTAATTAACAGTTGTAACAAAATTCTTAGTCTTCGGTTTTATAATCCTTACGTGTTGTGAACATTATCTCCCTTTTAGTTTTAACTGCAGCAATCATCTACCATGCACTGGAGATTCTTGAATTTGTCAGTTAGTACAACATCTGGAAATAATAGTGATCTTTGCACAACACCATTTAATATCGATGTATTAAATTTAAAATAACAGAATATATAATATGACACCAAGTTTTATTAGATAGTAATAAAAGCAACAAGGAGCAGCACCAAACATTTGAGGAAAAAATGTGGTGGGAAATCTTGGAGTTGAAAGATATTCCTTTAAATGTATTTTTCTGAAAAATTGGAAAGACTGCTATGATTCATATTTAATGGCACAATACTTTGGCTAAAACTGTAGAAGAATGGTGTTTTGTAAAGCATAGTTTGAGAAGCCTATCATAAATAGAGATGCATGGAGACGCTGAGTTTCTAGAGAGCTTATGTATCATAAGTAAGACTTTTTCAGTTGATTTAAAGTCTTCAGGATGGTCTAAGCCTGAAACCAAAAAGAAAACCAAAATAAAGCTGATAAATTTGACTACCAAGAAATGTAAAATTTCAGTTTATTTTACAAAATACCAGAAGAAAACAGCAAAAAAAAGAGACAAGCTGAAAAAATATATTTGCCACATGTATTATAATGTATTACTATACTTAATAACAGTTTGTGCAATTAAATAAATGAACAACTAATACTAGGGTAGAAAATAATGGGCAAAAGAAAGCAATAAGTAAGTTACAAAATAAGAAATATATACAGCCAATGTGTACAGTGAAATTATTCAACTTTATCACTCACCAAAGAAATACATATTAACATGATGAAATGACATTTGTTTCTATCAATCTATGGGCCTAGGGAAATGAACGGTTATATACTACCATGTATGTTAGCATAACTTTTGGAAAAATAATTTGGGCACACCCATCAAAAGCCTTAAAAAATTTTTATACATTTAATATAATAATTCTACCTCAAACATATGTTGCTATCCCTCAGTTTTTCCTTTATGTAAAAATTTTTTGTATGACATCTTTTGCATCACCATTTAAAATGAAAAATTGGAAACTATCTCAGTGTGTAATTCTAAAGGACAGGTTCAGTAAGTTATGACACAGCTCAGAATGTAATCTGTAAGGTCTTTAATTATTGTGTTATCAATGTTTCCTTATGAATATCAATAGGCACTCAAAATATTAAATGAAAAAAGCAAGTTTCAAAGGGGTATTATGATATGATTCTGTTTTTGTTAAACTATATATGCAGAGAAAAGGGATGGAAGTTCACATATCAAGGTATCTATTACTGGTATATGTGGATGGGAAGAATTATGTACGTTTATTTTATTTTATTTTTTTTTTATTCTACATACATTTTTCTTATAATGATTGTGTGTGTCAGTCTAAGAGAAAAAAAATTATTTTTAAGATTTCATCTTGCAGAAGCTGTCTACAGAGACCAAAGAACATATCTAGCCTAAAACATGTTATTATCTCCAATGGTAATTTTTTTCCTCTGAAAATAGTCTCTCTTACAGATTCTTCCTCTCTAAAATGCTTTTCACCCATTTTATTCATGGCTCATCTCAGCTGGTGATGCCTTTCATATTTCTCCAAGGGATCATATAGTTTGCTTCCATGCAATAAACCCTCCCAATCACTGGTCATGAAATCAAACCACTCTAAATTAAGATCTTTGGAAGGGAAAAGCCAACTCAGTGAATAGCTTTGTATGATTTAAATGAATCCCTGCAGAAATAAATCAGACTCTTGGCTTTCATCTTATTCCCAGCCTCTGGAATAAGAATGTTAAGTCAGCCAACTTAATGCTTAGAGAAACCAAGAAAGAAAATAAAATGTTTAGGAAAACTAAAAAAGAAAAGACAACTTTCAATCCTAGTCTCCATAACAAAGATAAAGATACCCATTGATCTCATTTTTTGAGCATCTATGTAAAGGAGATTAGTATGACCTAAATACGTTTAAAATGAACATCAGGAACAAACTTGGAGGGAAAAATGCAGAAATAACATATAGGTTTTGCAATTGGCAAAATCTCAGGGCTTCACAGTTCAGCTCTGCATCTTGGAAACTGTGAGAATGTAGAGAAGGCACTTAAATCTTCCGAGGGGAGATTATACCAAAGTAAAGGTGTTACAGATATTAAAATCACATTAAATATATCATGCACTAAGTATCAGCTTACTTTATTCCCAGGAGAAGAGTTAGAAGGCAGAGAAGGAGAAAGCAAGAAATCCTTCTCACCTCCAATCCTCATGTTCAGAATTTCAGGCACAGCCCTAGCAATATGGTGGGGGAAACATACATGTGTTTAGAAGAAGGAAAACATACATAATGATTGAGAGGAAGGATTATTTTAAAATAATTTTAACATCCGAGTATAAGAACAAAGAAAAACCCATGGTCATAAAGAGAAGTAACAATGAAGATACTGTAAAGGAAGCTTTGGGTCTGGAACGCGTAGATCATTATTTTTGAGAATCAGCTATTTTTGTTCCCACCCTGCCTCCTCCATCATCATGCTCAGGGAATCCGGTATGCCGCTTAACAGTTTTCCTTAATAGCTGTCAAATGAGAAAACACTGCCTTCCTCTTTTAACTTGGTAGAATGCTGCAACGACAAAACAGGATGATCTTTAAAAAATGCATTGAGCTCTAGGGAAGGTAACCCTTACACTCAAAGTACTGTAGTTGTTGTCATTTGCAGTGTGGTTAAACGTATGAATTTCATCTTGGAACTCTGAAGCTAGAGAAAATTCCATCTCACTTCCAGTTTAGGTGGTTTGGAAGAGACTTGAAGTTTTAGGAACTCTTGAAGTGTGGTGAATGGGAAGGGAGTCTGACTTAAAAAAAAGTTTATGAAGTGAATGGTGGGGGCTGGGGCTGGCAGTCAGGAAAATGGGAATGGACGTGTGGTATGTACCTCTTACTGAGTGTGGTTTGAGAGAGTTGGTGTGAATTAAGAAGATCACGAATGTGAAATACATCTACCACAAGGTCTGCTATTGTGGGTTTGAGTTTGAAATGGTGAAGTGTTTCTTTAGGATCAAAGCTTTGGCAGGAGGAGATGGGCATGGGGACAGTTTCCAATCTGGCCAGAAGCTGAAACTCTACATTCTCTTCAGGAGACATGTAGTCTGAGAAAATGCTTCTGGTTGCTCAGAGTAGATGTGTTCACATTTATCTTGGAGGAGTTTTTGAAATTTCTTAAGTAAAAATGCCTCTACTCTGAAACAGGGCAATTGTGATAGCTGTTCATTCTCTGTCTCCATCTCTCTCCTTGTGTGTCTTTGTCTCACTCTATCTCTCTGTCTCTTAAACACACACAGACACACACACACACAGACACACACACACACACACACACTAACTGGCATTTACTCTTCCATGCTTTGTTGTCGCTACCTTTGGGTGCACTCGGTGAATTGGAAAGAATCCTCCTGAGGTCCATGGGAACTCCTTGCCTGAACTCTCTGAAGTAAAGAAAGAGACATGCCCCGGTGAATTTCAGCACCACTCTTCCAGTATAAGTATGGTTAGTTTTATTTGAAGTCAAAGTGGCAAGTGAAGCATGAAGGGTACTGCTGGTATTTAGAGAAGGAGGAGGGGGCCTGGGCAGACATAGGACATGCTAAGCCATGAGCCTCACTGTCTCAGGGCAAAGACAGCGCTGCCACTCGGCTGCATCACCAGAGGAACAACCAATTGGGAAAGACGGCTCTGAGCGTTTGGGCCAGATGTTCATGGCATCTTGCACCTTCCCAGGAAATGAATTTCGGGGAAAAGGCAAAGCAGATGACTGGCAAAGGCTCCTGTGATGAATATTAAAAATGTCAGGGAACAAAAGACATAGGAAATAAGAATTCCCTCTGGTTACAGCTCTCTCAAGAGTAAGGCAACATCACATTCCCTGCCACTAACCCTCTGCCCAGCCTGAGAGTGAAATCCAAAAGGGAATTTGGTCCCATTTCCTCTACACCTCCAGAAGTGGCAGTGGGGGAGGATTGCTCCCTGTCCCCAGGATCCCAGCTCCCACTTTCTCCCTCCAAATGGCAAACTTTATTGGAGCAAAATCTCTCCCCCTAACAAGTACAATAGATGGCCAAATTCCTTGAGGCAGGATTAAAAGGGGATTTATATTTGTATTCTTTTTTCCCAGCAATGAGACTCCTATGAAGCAGGAACTTGATAAATATCTGTTTGTTGAATGCACTGAGTAAAGTGTGTGTGTGTGTTTGGGTGGGTGGGGTGGGTGGGGATTTTGAAGTGCCTCCTCTGGGTTATGGTGGCAAGCACAGGACTATATTCTTTATATGAGCTTATCTCACTCATTCTTTCCACCAGTCCCACAAGGATAGTCACCAGAATGAGTCTTGGAGAATGGAGGCGCATGGAGATTAATTTGCATTATTGGGGCTTGGTATTTGAATCGAGATCTGTCCACCCCAAAGCATGAACTCTTTTCACATCAGGATGATGGAGGCTCTCACTGATTGCATTCTCTCAGTCGATGATTGACACAGCGCCAAGCTTACAAGACATGAAGCTGAGCAACCGCTTTAGCATACCACTTTAGGGAAGAAGCTCCAAAATTCAAATTGTTTCCTCCTGCTAGCTGATAGACCAAATCCATCCTAAGTTCCTTTCTGAAGGAAACTCTGGAACTCAGAGACAGAGTCGGACAATGTGACGATTACTGAAATTGAGCTTTTGGATGTATTTCCAGCATTTCCTGTAACTGGATATGATCCTGTGTGAATCAGGGTGCTTTCTGAGCTTCAGTTCATTCAACCATGAAACAGGAATATGTACTATTGCCTGTACTTTCACCACCAGAATGATCTTGAGTCAAGGATTAAGTTAGATGAACTTCATGAAAGAATCTAGATCTGCTAGATTGTTAAGGTCAGAGACACTGTCTTTTATCTTTACAAGCCCCCACACATCTGGCAAAGTACTCAATAAATGTGTGAAATAGAGGAAGTAATATAACTCCATATTTAATACAAGATTTCCATTTTTCTAGGTTCAGTTTAGACAGTTGTTGCCACAATCAGTGGCCTGAGGAGGTGGCAGTAGCTTAGAAAGCATTGGTTGCCTGGTATAACTAAGGAGAGGTTTGGGATATGTGGGTTTGAGATGTGTAGAGGCCTCCAAATTCAGCAAAACATCTGGAGTTTAAGGCCGACACAGAAAGAACAGGGCTGCCCACTTTTAAGGGCACAAATGTGCTTGGATAATGAATACCTCAACGATGATCAATATTGACCAATGACATAAAGATACTCTGAATGTTCTAGACCGCCAAGGTTCTCCTAGTTCTTTAATGATACATTGAGGTGAGAGATTTCATCTCTTACTGCCCTCTACTAACATTGCAAATGCTTGGGTTTTAAAGTTCCACCATCCTGATTGAACAGATTAAATTAGATTTAGAGGAACAAATGCATGTGACATTTATTGAAACTGGTATTGTGAACTAAATTTCATACTTTCTAGAAAAGCAATATATAGCTTCTGACCTGTTACTGCTGCTGCTAAGTCGCTTCAGTCGTGTCCAACTCTGTGCAACCCCACAGATGGCAGAACAGGTTATATAGCTCACATGAAATGTGTGTAAGTGATTTAGCAACACATGAAGAAACTTCCTAATTAATAAACATGAAGCTCTTTGTGAAGCTGTGGTAGAGACCTCTCTCATATATCACTCAGAAACTTCTTTAATTTCTATTTATATTCATGTTATTGCTTACTAGTTACCAAGTGCTTTATGTATATTAATTAACCTGAGCCACACAACATCCCTACAAGGTGGATGATAGGATGACCAATTGACAGATCATGGGATATGAGCAACAAAGACACGATAAGAATCCAGCACCTTTGACTTCTCAACATTCTGTCTTTTGAAAGCTGTGTTTGCTCCCACAGACTGGTAGTTATTGATTCTGAATGTAAAGTCCATATGACAGGTGTCTTGGCAAACAGGAAGTAGATGGCAGAGCTTTCTAATAAGTGTGTAATTTTAAGAGGCAGATCAAGAAGACATGATTATTGGATGGGGAACAGATGGCTTTCATCTCCTGTTAACACAGCACACAGCAAGAAGGCAGAGTCCACTTGGGTGTAAATTTCCTCGCATGTCCAGCACTTAACACTCTCCTCTCCTGCTTTGGGGAAACAAACAAACACATCACACTAATTGAACAAGCACCCTTAAAAATTCTGCTAATCAGATTCTCTTAAAGAGGTTACAGAGAGAGGAGAAAGGAAAAAAATTGGAACAAACAAAACTCAACATCAGTTTGCTCTCTGTTCTCGCTGTGTCAGAGCTGAATCACCAAGTTGCACACAGATATTAATTCTAAAAGATTCATGGAGATGTGAGAAGTAATGTTTATGATTTTGACAGTAGCTGATACACAACAGCTGGGTCAGAGATTCCAAAGTTTTTGTGAGTATACTGTCAAAATGTTTTGATTGAAAATAGAAAATTAACAACTGTCCCTTCAAGCTTTGACTACTCAAAAATATTTTCCAGTAAAACAAAGTGATACATCCCTGAAGTCTTAAGATTTCCAGTTGGTAGATCCTTGCTTCTCCCATCTGATCTACACACTTTTCTTATTCTTTCCTTGAATATTGCCAGAGCATCAGAACCACTCTCCCCTCTAGTTCTCAAGCTATACTGCATATTCAGCCTCATTTAGATCAGCCCCCACTGGGCTTAGGTATTTTGATTCCAACCACAGATTAACTGACCTCTCATCTTCCCATTTTCCTTCCAGGGACGCCTGTGGTTGAAGCCAAATACTATGCAACTCTAACCACTTAAAATAGAGCTACTGATTAAGACACAGACAGCTATAACAATTGGAGGCAAAGCCCCTGTTCTGAGAGTGACCAGTGCCCTGTGCCCTGACAAACAGCCAGTCCAAACAGACTGGAGACTAAATGGAGCTTTGGTGGAAGAGTGGTTAACTATGTGTTGGTTCCCATGGACAGAGTCCATGTTTCCCTGTGTCATTTCCAGAATATCCAGGAGGAATTATAGGAGAGGCCAGATGAAAGGTTTGGTATGAGTGATAAATAGAGGCAAGAAAAGCAGAGACCGTTTGGGTTAGATGAACTTGTCAGAAGGTTACTTGTGCACATTAAATCCAGGCATTTTGCCCTACAAGGCTTGAATATGGGCCATCCTTGCTTGGATTCCTGAATCACTATCTTCATAGGCTCCACATTAGGATCCAGTTACCCACAACAGAGGTTTATTTGATCCATTTTGGTTTCTATTTTCTACCAATATTTATTGAGTACATTCTATATGCCAGGCCACATGTGCCAGAAATAATCAATGAACAAGACAGGCAAGGTCTCTCCTTTCAACATGGATTGAGTTTAGTTGGTGGAAACGGAACAATGACAAACAAACAAGATTACTTTGAGACTTAATAAGTATTATAAAGACAAGTAAAGGAATTAAACAGGGAGAGATGCTAGAGAGTGACTGAGGTGCTAGAGAGCTACTTTAAGTTGGATTTCAAGAGAGGCTCTTCCATAGTGGAGAGTGGAGGAAACTGAGGCTAAGAATTGAAATTTGAGACAGAGGCAGCCACAGGAAGATCTAGGAGAGAGAAGGATCAGAGAGAATGTCTGGAGAGAGAAGGAGCACTATATGCGACAATCAAAGCAGGACCTTAGGACCTGCATGTGTTAAGGAAGGCCATGTGGCTGGAGCATCACAAAGATGGAAGAGAGACCAGAGGTGGCTGGGGAAGGCAACAGAAGCTATATCCTGTAGGACAGTTGGTCATGGTGAAGAGTTACAATGTTATTCTAGATGCAATAGAAGCTTTTGAACAATGTGGCTGCAAAAGACACATTTTGAGGCCTTCACTTCAACTCAGTAGTCCATATTCCTAAGTTTGCATGTGAAGTGTGATTGCTATGTTAAGGACCTCAAATACTAATATTTGCCCAACACCTAATTGACCTCTAAGTGTATAGAATTGAATTGTATGTATATAAGATTGCAAATCATTCACTAATGGCTCTTTACATTAAGCTTTTTATGGAAAGAATCAGTTCTCTCATTTGGCGTATGCACCCTAATAGCTTCTCATAATTTAACATTTAACTTTGGCAGACAATAAACACTGATTCAAATGAATGGTTTCTGAAGATAGATTTTACCTTTGTCAGTTATCCACGATGAGAAGACCACAAAGGATATCTTACTGAGAAAGGCACAAGTGACATGTCTCTTGGTCTACAGTTTATCCACATGAACACTTTTATGTAAAAGAAACAAATTGAGATTACAACCCAAACTGTCCAGTGTTGATAAGAAACTTTGCATTAAGTAAGGCAATGGACCTGCAGCTAAATATTGAGTAAAATCAGACTCAAGCCTGGAACTCGTTTTCCCCAAAGCATACATTGAGCAGTTTCCGCTACACCATTTCACAGGAGTATCGGTAATCTGACATTTCCTAGGCATCTGGGTTCATGAATATTCAGATAGATAGAGTGTTGAATACTTTATTGAATGATGACATCTGGCACTCCTAGATTAAGTGATGCTTTCAGTTCTAGAAGAAATAAAACAGGTTGCTACTAAGAATACTGGCATTTATACAGGATTCACTTATTAATGAAAAAAATTCATTCTCAGGCCAAGATTTTTCTAGGTAATAAACTTGTGCAAGATGTTGTGTTAAGAACTAGAAAAACATGAAGTTTCATATTTACAACCTTATACCAGACATTTACCTTTTTTTAAAAAAGAGATTTCTTTGTTTTTAAGCTCCAGGTACTACTCAAATATTGTTTGCTTTTGTGTCTGAGAAAGTGTGTGATCTCATTTGATAAGCTGTAAAAAGCATACTTAAAAAATCTATAACTCTAAGATCTGAGTGTTAAATTGGCCCTAAGGAAATTTCTGGAAATGTACAAGACCACAATGAACCAAAACCCAATGAAACAAAACCTGAATCCTAGCTCAGGACTGTTTGGCCAAGGACCCTTAGGGATTATTAGTGTGTGTGAAAATCTTGTATATGTCTTATCTTCCCATTTCTAAGATACAGCGAGTACAAGTATAGATTGTAGGTAAAGCATATTCAGGCTTCCTAAGCCCTTGTTTCTCAGTCAAAACTATGCAATCATGACAGATTGTTGGTACCATAAGGCAGGGGTCCCCAACCTCTGGGGTCTAATGCCTGATGATCTGAGGTGGAGCTGATATAATAATAGAAATAAAATACATAATAAATGTAATGTGCTCGAATCATCCTGAAACCATCCCCTGATCACAGTCCACAAAAAAATTATCTTCCACAAAACTGGTCTCTGGTGCCAAAAATGTTGGGGACCACTGCCATGAAGAATCCTTGGACTCTGACACTAGACGCTTTAAAGTGTAGGTTCTTGTCTACTTCCCTATTTGTGCTTTACTGCTCCTTCGAGAACACAAATCCTCTGCATTGATGCTTCATTTCTTCACTAGCAACTCTCACCTTCATTCTGAATACATGAGCCACATCAGTTCAGGTCTTAATGATCATGGTCCCTACTATACATAAGTCTTTTCTCTAAAAATACCAAATTGTCCAGAACTGATAGCTTTCATGGAAAGTTCATTACTTTGTTACTTCTGGCAGGCACATGTGTTTTTCTTTGACTGGCAGGGCTAGTGGTGTTTCCAGCGGCATGGCTAACTAGTGACCCCATGTAGTTCCTTCTCTTAGGCCTGTCAAAGTCTCATCTGACACAGGTAAACTGGACATGACTACATAAACATACCAGGGCTTTCAGTGCTGCCAAAATTGTCACATCCTGCCTGAAAGTCTCCCTAGCATGTCAGTGGCTGGTTAGAGCTCTCAGGGCCCAACACAGTGTTTCATCACAAGATAAGATTTCTGCAAGCAGAATGCTGTCTTCAAGGCTTACATTTTGCTTACAACTTAAGCTCCAAAGTTTTCAGGGCAAATTCCATTGCCATTGATTTCCCTTCTCCATTTAGGATTGGACGGTCTCCCCAGGTTCCTTTATGGAAGCCTGAGTCTGTTACTATCCAGGTGTGTTTCTGCCCCTGTTACTTCTCAGCAGTAAGTGTGTTTATATTGATCCATACACTGAATTTCTCTTCCAGAACACTTTTGAGTAAAATTGCAAATAGGGATCCAAACTGCTTTTTCACTTCACATTCCATGGCATTAGTGAGAGGAAGAGTTACTGCTCTGCCACCAGAACACCCTCCACACACTTGTGTAGAAGTGCTCTCAGAGGAGCACTCATTTGCTTTGCACATTCTGCTCAAGCTGATTGACAAAGCCTGGGAAATGCAGAAATCCGCTCTGTAAAATGTCCCTACAGCATGTGTTGTGTTCACTTCTAATTTCTAACATGCTAAGTAGTGGCCTGTTTAAGATACATTGTTTTGTTTCCTCTAGACTAAAATCCTATTTAAAAAAAAATTTTTATTGGAGTATAGTTGCTTTATAATGTTGTGTTAGTTTCTACTGTACAACAAAGTGAATCAGTTATACATATACATATATCCACTCTTTTTTAGATTCTATTCTCATACATTCATTACAGAGTATTGAGTAGAGTTCCCTGTGCTATACAGTAGGTTCTCATTAGTTACCCATTTTATATATAGTCGTAAGTACATGTATATATGACAAATCCACATATATGTCAATTCTAATCTTCCAACTCATTCCTCCCCTCCTCCTCCCCTTGGTGTCCATACGTGTGTTTTCTATGTCTGTGTCTCTATTTCTGCTTTGCAAATAGGATCATCTGTACCATTTTCTAGATTCCACATATATGTGTTATGTAATATATGTAAGTGTGTTGTCATAGTGATCACAGTTTTCACTCAGCACTGTGCCTTACACTTACTAGACTCTCAATGAACATTTGATGAGCTGACAATAAAACCAGCTTCATAAAGTCATTAGACTCAATTTAGTCTTTTAGAAGGCAATGGCACCCCACTCCAGTACTCTTGCCTGGAAAATCCCATGGATGGAGGAGCCTGGTAGGCTGCAGTCCATGGGGTCGCAAGGAGTCAGACACAACTGAGCAACTTCCCTTTCACTTTTCACTTTCATGCATTGGAGAAGGAAATGGCAACCCACTCCAGTGTTCTTGCCTGGAGAATCCCAGGGACGGGGGAGCCTGGTGGGCTGCCGTCTGTGGGGTCACACAGAGTCGGACACGACTGAAGTGACTTAGTAGTAGTAGTAGTAGTCTTTTAGCACAGCCTGATTAATTGATAGTCTTTCTCCTTTAAGCTTCTAGTTTACAGTGGTATTCTTTGTATTTCTCTAGCATGAAACTTTTAAAAATAGGAGGTTGAAGAATTCCATCCATAGCCATAGTGGTTAAAGCGTTTTCAATCCAAAGTAAAAGTCTATATTGTGTCATCTGTAGCCTGAGTATAGATTTATATTTGACTCATTAGGATAAATTTGTCTTCCGAGATCTCACCTGGGAAAATGGAGAAAATCTTCCATCTATCCTCACTAAAAATAAAGCCTCTGGGCTTAGTGGAACACAAGATGTCTCCCTTGCACGAGGCTTAGAATAATGCAGCTGAGTTAGAATTCTCTGATGGGTTTTTATCGGAAAATGCCCTCGTCTCCTCATTCCCTAAAGCACTGGGTGGCTGCCAACGAATTCAGAATCTGTAGGCATCTGGTAAAGCTCTGGCTTGATTGTCTTGGTCAGGTTGGATAGAAGTGGACCCAGGCACTGCTCTTCTAGGCATGGTTTCACTATTACTACGTTGAAGTTTATCCACTCTGTAAGTTCAATCACCTTGAAAATTACCCTCTAGTTTTCCATCGCTCACATTACCTTAGCTAGTCAGTTTCTTAGCTACTCGGATTTTGGATGGAATATTTACTACATTGAATCACACCAGGGGGCCCTGGGATCCATGAACTGTAAATACATTTATAGTTAATCATCTGACTAAATTCCTTCCCGAGAAGAAAACAAAATAGTCCAAAGTCTATCTTGATGTTGTTTCCGGATTGCAAAAATGCAGAACTTGCCAGCATGCCATGATTTTCATTTGCCAGCACTCTGTCTGGCCTTGAAAGGGATGAAGAGCTTCAGAGAAAGGTGTTAGTCTCTGGTTACTCAAAAGTTACGTGTGACTTCAGTAATTTTGGGGAGTTTTGTCAAGACTAAGTATAACTGAAAATGATTTTGGAGTTAATCAGATTTCAAATCATACAGAATTTTTAAGTTTACATTTGTATACACCATGACAATGCTTCATTAATAAGAGATTCTTGATCATAACACTTGATAGTAAAAGTTTTTTCCTGGATAAATGGATTGCCCTGTCAGATAAAGATTTATAAGATGTTACCGAAATACCTGAATCAACTTTTTGGACAACCCAATATTTGAACCAGTTTGTTTACTCACAATAATAGAAAGGTTTCATATTTCTGTATCTTATATCTGTAGACAACTTTCAAACACTTAAAATGGCCTGTGAACATGACTAACACAACCCTTTTAAACTTAAAAACTCAAAAAAAAAATCTGGGAACTCACTAATGGTAATAAAACCCAAGTGAGGTTCTTAAAAGGGTAAATGAGGCATAAAATTATAAAACTGCACAAATATTTTATAAGCAGATCATTACCTAAATACTAATGATTTATACATACTTCCTTTTAAACCATTTTTAAAAATCAAAATGTAGTTAATTTACAATGTTGTGTTAGTTTCAGGTGTACAGCAAGTGATTTAGTTTCATAGATAGATATATAATTTTCCATTATAGATTATTACAAAATATTGCATGTAGCTTTCTGTGCTGTATAGTAGGTCCTTGATGGAAGAAGCACAAGCTGGAATCAAGATTGCTGGGAGAAATATCAATAACCTCAGATATGCAGATGACACCACACTTATGGCAGAAAGTGAAGAGGAACTAAAAAGCCTCTTGATGAAAGTGAAAGAGGAGAGGAAAAAAGTTGGCTTAAAGCTCAACATTCAGAAAACGAAGATCATGGCATCCGGTCCCATAACTTCATGGGAAATAGATGGGGAAACAATGGAAACAGTGTCAGACTTTATTTTTCTGGGCTCCAAAATCACTGCAGATGGTGACTGCAGCCATGAAATTAAAAGACGCTTCCTCCTTGGAAGGAAAGTTATGACCAATGTAGATAGCATATTCAAAAGCAGAGACATTACTTTGCCAACAAAGGTCCGTCTAGTCAAGGCTATGGTTTTTCCTGTGGTCATGTATGGATGTGAGAGTTGGACTGTGAAGAAGGCTGAGCGCCGAAGAATTGATGCTTTTGAACTGTGGTGTTAGAGAAGACTCTTGAGAGTCCCTTGGACTGCCAGGAGATCCGACCAGTCCATTCTGAAATCAGCCCTGGGATTTCTTTGGAAGGAATGATGCTGAAGCTGAAACTCCAGTACTTTGGCCACCTCATGTGAAGAGTTGACTCATTGGAAAAGACTCAGATGCTGGGAGGGATTGGGGGCAGGAGGAGAAGGGGACGACAGAGGATGAGATGGCTGGATGGCATCACCGACTCGATGGATGTGAGTCTGAGTGAACTCCGGGAGTTGGTGATGGACAGGGAGGCCTGGCGTGCTGCAATTTTGGAGTCGCTAAGAGTCGGACACGACTGAGTGACTGAACTGAATTGATGTTTATTTTATAGCATTTTGTTGTCGTTCAGTTGCTAAGTTGTGTCTGACTCTTTGCTACACCATGGACTATAGCACTCCAGACTTCCCCATCCTCCACTATCTCCTAGAGTTTGCTCAAACTCATGTCCATGGAGTCAGTGATGCTATCTAACCATCTCATTCTCTGCCACCCTCTTGTTTTGCCTTCAATCTTTCCCAACAGTAGGGTCTTTTCCAATCTATCAGCTCTTCACATCAGGTGGCCAAAGTATTGGAGCTTCAGCTTTAGCATCAGCCCTTCCAATGAGTATTCAGGGTTGATTTCCTTTAAGATTGACAGGTTTGATCTCCTTGCAGTCCAAGAGACTCTCAAGAGTAAATAACTTATGTAGGGAAACATATATATACTTACTAGATATCCACCAATTCTACTCTTTTCCTTTATTCAAGAGAAATAAAAACATAAGTTCACCCAAAGACTTGTATTCAATGTTTATAGTAGATTTATTTATTTAGCCCCAAACTGGAAATAACCCAAATTTTCATCAACTAGAAATATTTTTAATCAGATCTAATTTTGAAAAACAAACAAACATGTTCTGACCTGATTGGAAAGCCAAAAATCGCATGTTTTTCTGGGTTTATAGTCATAGCCAAATGCCTTAATTGTCAATTCAGAGGCTTTAATTTTTACTAAAATTGGGAAGACACTCTTCTAGGGCCCATTAGTACCATTCTTAATCTCGGGCTTTACTCTCCTCAGCGATTGCCAAATACATAGTAAAAATGCTAAAAGCAATTTTAAGAAGAGCTTGCAAACAAATGCAATCTCCATTTAGTTTTTATAACCAGGTTTTCCTGTATTTCTCTCTACATGTCTTGATAGAAGGGAATCTTTTCAAGTGGACAATCACCCCCTGGGCTCTGCAGAGAAACCCCAGAGGATTTGACAAGGTTGAGTCACCAGTACCCCATGTCCTTGTTTGTGCACCACAGTTCAGCAGCATTTTCTGAATCATCTTGGTAAGAAGCCAAGTAGAAGAAAACATGAGAGCCAGTTGAGAAGCAGACTTTTCCTTTGATGTGTGTTTGTAGGAAAATCCAGTATCTGACATGAGGAAATCTCCATCTTCTAACACACACACACACACACACACACCAACCAACTGTCTTTATTTCAAATTTGAGTAAAAAACTTTTATCTTTTTTGATCCAATGACTGGAAGCTGTTTGGCATGGATTTAAAACCTTCATATAAAAACAGCAAGTAACTGCCAGAGCATCCATATAGAGTGAAACTAGAGGAATTATCCTGATCCTTGAAGAGCTGGCCAGCTTTCCAGGAGGCCAATAAAATGTGGGGAGGGGGAAGGCTAAATTGGAAATGCTGAAGGGGAAGTTGGTGCCTGTAAATATTCCTTCAAATTTTATTTCAGCCTCCACATCCACTCAAGACTGGGTGGCTCAGTATCACAGTGACTTCTCGAGATAATCAGGACATCTACTTTTTTTGAAAGTGGTTATATTTGGACTAGAAGAAGGTGAAAACTAGTAATGCATGAAAAAGTGATAAAGCATATTAATTTAATAATTTTTATTAACTAAATCCAATAGCAGATTAGATGATTCTCTTACATTACATTACATCTACTGCATCAAATCGAAGATTCAGTGATTCAAATTCCTTGGTAATTCAAACTTTTCATTTCATCAGTTAAAGTCCTACTATTTTTCATGTAGTCTTTTAGAGGAAATTGTTGTATATGTTTTCTCCTAAGCTCAAAAGTGTCCAGTAAAAGGGAGAAAGAAAAAAATAAATTTCAGGGAAAATTACACATATTTGGAAACTTGCTTTTAAACAATTGAGAACTGGATTGATGTCTATGACAACTGAGCATTTAAGTTTCCATGGAAACCTTAATTTCAGTTAAATCTTGAATGAAAAGTGTGATAACTTGCTCTCAGGAGATGCTACAAAAAATAGTTGGGAGTTGAGTAGCTTTTCAAATTTTATTCAACCAGCTTCCACAGTACAAGCCCAAAATCTGGTCAACCCTGTTCTTAGTCTAATTTCATCATCTAGTCAACTTTATTGCTTCTTCCCCAAGACAATCCCCCATAATTCAATCATCTTCTCTATTAATGCGAACACTTTGAGCATGAATATATACACATATACACCTAAACAAACATCTAGAATCTAAATATTTGCATAAATCTTTTGGAAATTTTAACAAACAAAAATATTAGGTAAAATTCTCTCTGTGAATCTGAAATTCTGATTTTTAAAAAACCTTTTTCTATCACTTTTGTGAAGCTGATGACCTTCCCCTCCTTCTTTGGTTTCCAAGGTGATATAATTTCACTAAACTAAAGAGCAACTTGCTGTTCAGTCACTAAGAGGAGTCTGACTCTTTGTTACCTCATGGACTGTAACATGCGGGCTCCTCTGCCTTCCACTGTCTCCCAGAGTTTGCTGAAATTCATCTTCATTGAGTTGGTGTTGATATCTAAACATATCATCCACTTCCACCCCCTTCTCCTTTTGCATTCAATCTTTCCCAGCTTCAGGGTCTTTTCCTTTTTTTTTTTAGACTTTTTTTTTTAATTTTATTTTATTTTTAAACTTTACAATATTGTATTGGTTTTGCCAAATATCGAAATGAATCTACCACAGGTATACATGTGTTCCCCATCCTGAACCCTCCTTCCTCCTCCCTCCCCATACCATCCCTCTGGGTCATCCCAGTGCACCAGCCCTAAGCATCCAGGGTCTTTTCTATTGGGTTGACTCTTTGCATCTGGTGGCTGGCCAAAGTATTGGAGTTTCAGCTTCAGCAACAGTCCTTCCAGTGAATATTCCAGGTTGATTTCCTTTAGGATTGACTGATTTGATCTCCTTGCAGTTCAAGCGACTATTGAGAGTCTTCTCTAGCACCACAATTTAAAGTATCAATTCCTTAGTGCCCCAGCCTTCTTTATGAACCAACTCTCACATCTGTACATGACTACTGGAAAAACCAAACCTTTGACTATATGAACTTTTGCTGGCACAGTGATGTTTCTGTTTTTTAATATGCTGTCTAGGTTTGTCGCAGCTTTCCTTCCAAGCAGCAAGCATCTTTTAATTTCATGGTTGCAGTCATCATCTGAAGTGATTTTGGAGCCCAAGAAAATAAAATCTGTCACAGTTTCCACTTTTTCCCTTGAGTTTGCCATGAAGTGATGGGACCAGTTGCCATGATCTTAGTTTTTGAATGCTGAATTTTTAGCCAGCTTTTTCACTCTCTTCTTTCACCCTCATTAAGAGGCTCTTTAGTTTATCTTCTCTTTCTGTCTTTAGGGTGGCATATCTGAGGTTATTAATATTTCCTGGCAATCTTGATTTGAGTTTGAGCTTCATCCAGCCCAGCATTTCTCACAATGTACTCTGCATATAAGTTAAATAAGCAGGGTGACAGTATACGCTCTTGACAAAATACCTTGGTATTTTGAATCAATTTTGAACCACTCAGTTGTTCTATGTTCTGTTCTAATTGTTGCTTTTTGACCTGCATACAGATTTCTTAGGAGACAGGTAAAGTGGTCTGGTACTCCCATTTATTTAGGAATTTTCTTCATACTACAGTGCTTTAGTTTTATAAGGAGAAACTAAAAAAAAATAAAAAAACAATAGGCAGATTACCTATTCTAATCTGAATTGTCTAGGAAAAACACAGATTCTACAAACAGCCTCAACATTGCATGTTGATGGCAGATCCTGTTCTGCGAGCCATGATAATGTCCCAACCTATGCTGAGTAACACTGTCCAGTCTGTAAAAACCAGAGCCACAGAGCCCCATGCCTTATGCAAGTGTTAAATAGTATGACCACATTTCATAAAAACTTTTCAAAAAGAATTTTCCTGGTATCCAGAAAGCAACCACTTATTTACTAAGAAAATAAGAACAGGGCATAATTTCTATGTTCAGATGGGGTTTCACTGGCCCAGATTCTCTCCATAGATATCTGGAATGACTCCAGTTCTGTCTTTTCTTGATTGTGAGAACTGAGAGAAGCTCTCTGATATGGGTGACCCAATACAAGAACAGAGAGGGAAATATTTGAGGTTCATAGTTTAGAAGAGTTAAACTTCTTCCAATGTTTGTATAAATTGTGGAACTGATTAAATAATTCTATTATCCCTGTCCTACACCAAACAGAACAAAACCTTGTGAGGATTCACAATTTGAGCCAACACTCTAGGATTTTCACAAGGGTATATCAGAGTAGAAAAAAATGATAGCAGCTTTTTGTCCTGATTAAAATAATAGAAGAATTAGTCCTGGCTAAAAATAACACAGACTCTAAAATGGACCATCCCAAGCAAATCTTGGAGAAGGCAATGGCAACCCACTCCACTACTCTTGCCTGGAAAATCCCATGGACATAGGAGCCTGGTAGGCTGCAGTCCATGGGGTCGCTAGAGTCGGACACGACTGAACAGCTTCACTTTCAATTTTCACTTTCATGCATTGGAGAAGGATATAGCAACCTACTCCAGTGTTCTTGCCTGGAGAATCCCAGGGATGGGATGCCTAGTGGGCTGTCATCTCTGGGGTCGCAAAGAGTTGGACACAACTGAAGCGACTTAGCAACAGCAGCAGCAAGCAAATCTTTCTGTCCTGTGAGATTTCCTAAAGTCACAGGGAGAATTCTCAGGAACCCACTGAGTGGTCAATCAGTGCCAATTCCACACCCTCTGACCTGTCTCAATAAAAGGCAGCAGCAAAGTTGCTCTGGGCTTCCCAGGTTGCTAGGTGGTAAAGAATTCACCTGCCAATGCAGGAGACATAATTTCAAGCCCTGGGTCAGGAAGATCTCCTGGAAAAGGAAATGGCAATTCACTCTAGTATTATTGCCTGGGAAATACCATGAACAAAGGAGACTGGTGGGCTACCCAGTCCAGAGGGTCGCAAAGAGTAGGACACCACTTAGTGACTAAAATGACAAAAATTTTGTTCTAAATCATTTTGTGTACCCTGGGTCTGGATAAGTTTGGACTTAAGAGAGAATGATCTTTATGAATCTAATATATCTCAGAGATGTGAGTAGCTCTCTGCTGTTTGTTTTGTTTACAGACTCTGTGTATACATAATACACACAAACACCCAAAATCTGAAAATTTTTTCACTATCTCTTTATTTTTTTCCCCTTAACTAGGCTGAAATACCTGATGCTTACATGATCAAGTGGGTACTATGAAAGCTGGTAGTACAGATGTCTATTTCTTCAAACCCTATAGCTTGCCTAAAATGTAGTTTGAGAAGCTGTTTAGCATTGATGAGATGCTTTGAGATGGCTGTATAGGATGGGGTTATATCTAAATATTCTAGCAGTTGTGACAATGTGACAGTTGCAGGGTGGTGGTGGTTTAGTCACTAAGTTGTGTCCAGCTCTTTGAGATGCCATGGACTGTAGACTGCCAGGCTCCTCTGTCCGTGGGATTTCCCAGGCAAGAATACTGGAGTGAGTTGCCATTTCCTTCTCCAGGGGATCTTCTCCACCCAGCGATAGAACCTGAGTCTCCTGCGTTGGAGGCAGATTCTTTACTGTCTGAGCCACCAGGGAAGCTCAATTGCAGGGTAGCCCAATTTAAACAATCATTTCACTCTCTCCTAAAGCCACTCGAGAGGGTGTCACTCAACAGATAGCTTGCTTTTGTACCTCACAACTATTCAAGCTTCTTTGTTCAATCTTCAATTTTCACATTCTTTGAATCTTTCACTAGGACTTGAGAAGAAGGTGAGGGTGCGGAGAGAAAAAGTCTTTGTTTTTGTCGAACATAAACCTGGGGCCAACTCACCTTGGAGCTACTTGCCGTCTTTCCAACTCATGAAATCTAAGATTAAAGTCACAACTTAAAAAGCTGAACTGGAAGACAGAGAGCAATGAAGGTCTATGGGCATCTGTTGAGTCCATGGTTATAGCTTCATGTAAAACTTGGTTCTTTCCTTACCATTTTTGGTTAGGAGAACCAAAAATTTCCCTCCTCCACTCCCTCCCTCCACCTTTGTTTTTGGCTTAACCCAAATTTACTTAGGTTTTCCATCATTGCACAAGAAAGAGCTGATACAGATGGAGAACCACTGAATTGTCAAGATCTATTCCAAACTTAAAGTTGCCAATGTTCTGAGGATAATTACATTATAAGCTGGGTGTGGTGTGTTTCACAAGCAAAATTAAAATCTGAAATAAATATAATATGAAACATCAATTGAGTTGGAACATATATATATATATTTTTAACACCTACAGTGTTCCATCATTGGAACTATTCTGTAAGATAGACGGATGAATAAATGGACAGACTGAGGTTTATTTGGAAGTGTTGGGTGATGTGCTATTGTTACTGAGGTATTTGTAGCTCTTGGAGAGATGGCCTTATACGGTATAAACTTTTCCATCATTGCACAAAACAGAGAGAATCGTCTTGAAGCCTTTGGGACTGAGGGTCCTGTGAATGTCCTCATTCTCATGATGTTTAAATCACATATTTTTCCTTTCTAGATTATTGTGCCATACCATAACAGTACAATCTCTTAATAAGAAATGCTAAGCATCACTTCAGCTATTAGCATTTCTGGCTATAATGAAATTTAAAACCACATGGAGAAAAATCTGTAGTGGGTGGTGACCTTTCAGAGATGGTGTTGAAATCTGCTTCATGATTAAAACAGGGTGTGGTTAAGAGGGACAGAGATGGAAAATTCTCTTTTGGCTACTCAGTAAAGATGTGGGGTTAAACTGTTGAAACAACCACAGAAATCTGTTGCAAGAAGAAAAAAATAAAAACGCTTAACAGCAGCTTTAAGCTGCCCCAGGCGCTGTGTTAAGTGCTTTATGCATGATCTCATTCAGTTTTAGAAGTGATGTTGATTTCATGTTACTATGCACATGTTACAGATGAAGAAGTGAACACAGAAAGATTAAATAATTTGTCCAAAGTTTCATAGATAACTGGTAAGCCCAGGTCTGTAAAATTCCTAGCCTTATACTTGTAGCAACTAAGTGATAACTTACCCTGTTGCCTTTTTCTAATCTGGAGCCCTGTGCATGTTCCTTGCATGCCCAAGGCTTTTTTCCACCTGTGATGATTCCCGTATCAAAACTAATATATATTAATGCATATAATATGGAATCTAGAAAAATGGTATTGATGAACCTACCTGCAGGGAAGGAATAGAGACGCAGACATAGAAAACAGACTTGTGGACACAGTAAGGCAAGGAGAGGTGAGACGAACTGAGCAAGCAGTATTGCCATATATACACTACCGTGTAAAATAGATAGCCAGTGGGAAGCTGCTCCATGACACAGGGAGCTCAGCCTGGTGCTCTGACAACCTGTAGTGGTGGGATGGGGATGGCGGTGGGAGAGAAGTTCAAGAGGAAGGGGACCCCTGTATATTTATGGCTGATTCACCTTGTTGTACGGCAGAAACCAACACAACATTGTGAAGCAATTATCCTCCAATTTAAAAAACAAAATCTCTTTTGTTTGAAAACCAATATGCATGAAATACTGACTCACAACCATGGAAAAGTGTTTAATTTTTCCTGGAAATTTCCTTCTTCTCCGTTCCTCAATCTGAATTATCACAAGGAAAAAAATTTTTTTTTTACTCACTGCCTTTTGAATTAAAGAAAAAACAAAATCAAAAACAGTTGTTTAATTTCTTAAGGCATGAAATCTCAATGCTCTTTCCTAACTCTGTCGAGGAAGTTTTTTACAGTGGTGAATACTTTCAAAGCCTCCAAAATTTTAAAGTGAAAGTGAAAGTTGCTCAGTGGTGTCTGACTCTCCAGGAGATCTTCCCAACCCAGGGATCGAACCCAGGTCTCCTGCATTACAGGTGGATTCTTTACTAGCTGAGCCACAAGGGAAGCCCAAGAATACTGGAGTGGATAGCCTATCATTTCTCCAGAGGATCTTCCCGACCCCAGAAATTGAACCAGGGTCTCCTGCATTGCAGGTGGATTCTTTACCAACTGAGATATGAGGGAAGCCCCAAGTTTAAAGAAGGCAGAAATTAAAAAAAAAAAGAAGAAGAAGAAGAAGGCAGCAATAGGATCTAACCTGGCTTAGCAAGCATCTTTAGATGTGTTTTGGAAATCACTGGTCTGTTGTTTAGTCTCCTGATACCATTCCTGTTTAGGAGCAGTAGCTTTCCAGCAGAAGAAATCCATTCTCATAGCTTCTGTGAGAGAAGTCTAAATGCTGCTTGACCGTTGCTGAGGAACGACAAATGTGCATATTTGTGGGAGGTTCATACAGAATATTGGGGTCTGTTTTACCTCCAACAGGGGAACATTCTTAGCTTACCAAGCTGTCTAGAGAGAAGTGAGCACCTTAGTTGAAATCGACTTAATCAAGATTTCATACTAGTTAAGGTAGACTGATTTTTTACCCTTTATTTGTCAAATTTTAAAAGCACCTTTAAACACTGAATATTTTTACATTAAAATATGACTGCAAGGAGATCAAACCAGTCAATCCTAAAGGAAATCAGTCCTGAATATTCATTGGAAGGACTGATGCTGAAGCTGAAACTCTAATACTTTGGTCACTTGATGCAAAGAACTGACTCATTGGAAAAGACCTAATGCTGGGAAAGACTGAAGGCAGGAGGAGAAGGGGATGACAGAAGGTGAGATGGTTGGCTGGCATCACCAACTCAATGGAAATGAGTTTGAGTAAACTCCAGGAGTTGGTGATGGACAGGGAAGCCTGGCATGCTGCAGTCCACGGGATCGCAAAGAGTTGGACATGACTGAGTGACTGAACTGAACTGAAAGGTTATAATTTCTCAGAATTAAAAGGAAAGTTAACATATATTTTAATTTTAAAAGAGATGTAGACTTCCTATTGCCCACCATTCAGTTATCACATGCATACTACTTTTATTTCCCATTCATACATCCCAGTGTAGGCCAAGAAGTAAGTATCGTCTTAAAACTAGTGTGTAATTTGAGCATAAGACTTTTGGAAGCAAACTTCTCTTAAATATACAAATACCCTGGACGGAAAGTAAAAGGCAGTTTCTAAAAACTTGAAAATGAAAATGGTTAGAAGGAACTTCAAGGGACCTTCCTGGTGGTTCAGTGGCTAAGACTCTGTGCTCCCAGGGCAGGAGGTCTGGATTCAATCTTTGGTCAGGGAACTAGATCCCATAAGCCGCAACTAAGAGCCCAAGTGCCAGAACTAAAGACTGTGACTGCATGCCACAATAAAGACCCAGCTCAGCCAAATAAATAGGTACATACTTAAAAAATGAAGAAGAAGAAGAAGAAGGAACTTCAAAGAAAGGTAGCTCTGGAAAAGTAGAATATAGTTTCACTCTGTCCAGCAGAAACCTCTGTGAAGAGAGAAAAGAGAGTGAGCTGCATGTGGTTCTCAGGCCAGCCAGGTGCCCTGAAGACAGAACATGGGGTTGGAAAGCATCTTTATGATGAGTAGCAACCAGCCCACCTCTGAGACTATGTGACCAAAAAACACTCCGTTTCCCAACTGGCCATAGTTTGTCATGTCAGTTAGCAAGAGTACTTAATTTATCCTTCCACTGTGGTCACATTAAGTAGAGAAATAACTACCCAGAGAGCTATCACTGTGCCCTGCATTCAGGCAATGGAAAACCTGGCATGGGTGCCATGGCAATTTATCCTGGCAGAACAACAGGAATCTTGCCACTACTGTTAAATTGTGCTGGACTCCTGGTGGTCTCTACATACAGGAGTTATTTTCTTATAAGTGAAGTGAAGTCGCTCAGTCGTATCCGACTCTTTGCGACCCCATGGACTGTAGCCTACCAGGCTTCTCTGTCCATGGGATTTTCTAGGCAAGAGTACTGGAGTGGGTTGCCATTTCCTTCTCCAGGGGATCTTCCCAACCCAGGGATTGAATCCAGGTCTCCCGCATTGCAAATAGACTCTTTACCCTCTGAGCCATCAGGCTCCAATAAAACTCTTAAAAAAAAGTGTTAGATATAAGAAGGAAAATAGATGATTAATCTCATTATTATGAGATTCTTACTTTGACATACTTGACGCAAAATTCTATCTTTAAGAGTATAACGGCATAGAAAAGTCAAGCCCAACCTGAAAATTGTTAGTGAAGATAAAGGATGAAAGTTGTCAGGTTCATCCCACTATTTCTCCTAAAAAAATTGAAAGGGAAGGAGAAGTGAATAAGGGAAACATAATCCACTTTAAGGAAGTCAAGTGCCAAAAAATGACCAGCTTTACAATGACAGATTCTTTTACTCTAGACAGCTTTCTCAGATGCTGAGAACAGATACTGTTCTCAGTAGTAGGTAGGTAGATAGGTAGGTAGGTATCCAAGTGATTGTCCTTAAATCTGAAATGAATCATTCAGCATTCTTTCAACAAGTTGATAATTCAGTATTGCTTATTGATGGACCATTCATGACATTTCAAATAGGATTTTCCAATGAAAATTCCAACATAAATCATTAATTGAAGCTCCCTTTAAGGAAAACAAGGATGGAAAAAAAAGAAATAAGGAGTCCCATTGCTCTTGTCATTCTTTAGTTATTAAGTTGTGTCCATCTCTTTTGTGACCCCATGGACTGTAGCCCACCAGGGTCCTCTGTCCGTGGGATTTCCCAGGCTAAACTGCTGCAGTGGGTTGCCATTTCCTTTGCCAGGGGATCTTCCCAACCCAGGGATCCCATTAAAAGTCCTTAAAGGTATGGATACATGTGTCAGCCATTGCATTTAAGGAGAAAAGCAAAGAACAATAGAAAATTCTGATTAGAATTCTGTCCTTTACATTTGAGGACCTTACAGGAGAACCCCCATGGACAGAGGAGCTTGGCAGGCTACAGTTCATGGGGTTGCAGAGTCAGACATAACTGAGCGACTAAGCACAGCACAGGAGTCACCAAGAGCTTCATCTTATCCCAGCTTGCAGTGAATCAGCATCAAATTAAGGCACTAAATTGCTCCTCTTGGGAGTGGACAGTTCTCAAGGGCTTGGGGGAGTCTGAGCAGGAGGGTCCTCGATATGCCAAGAAGGCAGTTAAATTGAGCTGAATCCTTTGTAAATATATCTATTTTTGCTATGCAAAATTTCTGTTGGAGGTATCAGTTCAGTTCAGTCACTCAGTCGTGTCTGACTCTTTGTGACCCCATGGACAGCAACACGCCAGGCCTCCCTGTCCATCACCAACTCCCGGAGTTTACTCAAACTCATGTCCACTGAGTCGGTGATGCCAGACAACCATCTCATCCTCTATTGTCCCATTCTCCCGCCTTCAATCTTTCCCAGCATCAGGGTCTTTTCCAATGTCAGTTCTTCACATCAGGTGGCCAAAGTATTGGAGTTTCAGCTTCAGCATCAGTCCTTCCAGTGGATATTCAGGACTGATTTCCTTTAGGATGGACTAACTGGATCTCCTTGCAGCCCAAGGGACTCTTCAAAATAAAGAAGAGGATTAGCTGGGCCTCCACTTTAAACTAAAAACAAAACCTCTTTTAAACCCTAAAAATATTTGGCTAAATATGCTCTTAAGGACTCTGGATTTTGAGATTTGGGTCTGCCCCAAATTACTGACAGTGATTAAGTACCCACTGGGTACAATGTACTAGTGAGTTCAAGGGTCTACGGGGAGTTACAAAGAAAGCAATGAATTCGTTCCTGTCCCCTGAGAGCTTATGACCCAATGGAAAGAGGACTACCACATAACTGCTTACAAGAAATGCTGAACTAGAGTAGACTTTCTGCCAAATTAAAAAAAAAAAAAAATTCCCAAACTATTTAATCAGCATGTTTGTTGGCAGAATCTTTCCATTCAGGGACCCTCCCTGCCTGCTTTGTGTCTTACAGCAAATCTCCTGTGGTACACGCAGGAGCCCTGTACTCCAGGAGGCTGCCCACAGGACACACCCATGTAGTCACAGAGCAGGGCAAAAGGCGCTGTGTTCCTTACTTGATATGTATGTTATCTTCCAGGCCAATAGAAGCTATTATTGTTTACCATTGTAAGGATTTTCTGGCTGAAGAAAGTCAAATAAAGTTGCTATTAGTTCTGAGCCTAGAAATCAAGGCAGTATTGCTGATGATTGCTCTTTCTAATTATTTGCAGATGACCACAGCCGTGTCAATGTGTGGACAGAATGGCAGGTTTTCAGCACTAATTTTTCTTTTTCTGTTATTTCTTTTTAACACCCAATTTGTTTACTGGTACTTTAGTCAAGGCTAACTTGGACTAAGGAGAATGGAGATGGCAATGACTGTGCAAAAAGGAAACTTGTGACTTCTTATGTAACAAGTATCAGAATCAAATTTGGATGCAACTTAGTAATCATGTGAACCATCCTCTTACCTTCATGTAGGGCCATCCTTAGATAATTGAGAGTTTTCATATGTATATATATTTATTTATATGTATATGCACATACACAAACATATATATGTATATAGGTATATCTATTTTTAAACATTGATAAACTTCTATTGGTTTATATACATAACTTTACATGTATATTTTTATATGTTTATACCTTTACATATATACATATCTCCCAATGAAGCATGAATGAGTGAGTGCTAAGTCACTTCAGTTGCATCAGACTCTTTGTGACCTTATAGACTGTAGCCCACCCGGCTTTTCTGGCCATTGGATTCTCCAGGCAAGAATACTGGAATGCGTTGCTACTTCCTCTTCCAGGGGATCTTCCAGACCCAGGGATTGAACCCACACCTCTTGCATCTCTTGCACTGCCAGGTTTCCCAATGAAACATGCCTCCATGCTTTGGTTTCCGTGCCTTTGTGTAGGCCATACCCACAATGACTCTGGTCTCATTGCGATACAATCTTGCACGATGCTGAGGCTTGATAACCACTTTCACATTGGGGCTTATCATCTTGGAATATTTGGTGTCGGAGCCCCAAGCCACAATGTAGAGTGCTCTACTCTGCCAGAGAGCCCCCCGCAGAGATAAAGATACCAAGTCAGCCTTAGATGTAACAGTCATCTCTCTGAGGAGCCCCATATGTGACTGGAAAGACAATCTTAAAAAGTTCAGCCCTTGTCCAGCCAAGCTTGGTGAACTCACGGGGTCATAAGAGCAATCATATCAGATCAGATCAGATCAGTCACTCAGTCGTGTCTGACTCTTTGCAACCCCATGAATCGCAGCACGCCAGGCCTCCCTGTCCATCACCAGCTCCCGGAGTGCACTCAGACTCACGTCCATCGAGTCAGTGATGCCATCCAGCCATCTCATCCTCTGTTGTCCCCTTCTCCTCCTGCCCCCAATCCCTCCCAGCATCAGAGTCTTTTCCAATGAGTCAACTCTTCGCATGAGGTGGCCAAAGTACTGGAGTTTCAGCTTTAGCATCATTCCTTCCAAAGAAATCCCAGGGCTGATCTCCTTCAGAATGGACTGGTTGGATCTCCTTGCAGTCCAAGGGACTCTCAAGAGTCTTCTCCAACATCACAGTTCAAAAGCATCAATTCTTCGGCGCTCAGCCTTCTTCACAGTCCAACTCTCACATCCATACGTGACCAATGGAAAAACCATAGCCTTGACTAGACGGACCTTTGTTGGCAAAGTAATGTCTCTGCTTTTGAATATGCTATCTACGTTGGTCATAACTTTCCTTCCAAGGAGGAAGCGTCTTTTAATTTCATGGCTGCAATCGCCATCTGTAGTGATTTTGGAGCCCAGAAAAATAAAGTCTGACATTGTTTCCACTGTTTCCCCATCTATTTTCCATGAAGTGATGGGACCAGATGTCATGATCTTCATTTTCTGAATGTTGAGCTTTAAGCCAACTTTTTCACTCTCCAGTTTCACTTTCATCAAGAGGCTTTTTAGTTCCTCTTCACTTTCTGCCATAAGGGTGGTGTCATCTGCATATCTGAGGTTATTGATATTTCTCCCTGCAATCTTGATTCCAGCTTGTGTTTCTTCCAGTCCAGCGTTTCTCATGATGTATTCTGCATATAAGTTAAATAAACAGGGTGACAATATACAGCCTTGACGAACTCCTTTTCCTATTTGGAACCAGTCTGTTGTTCCATGTCCAATTCTAACTGTTGCTTCAAAATAGTTATTTTAAGCTACTAAGTTTGGGTAAGTGGTATGTTACACAGTAATAGATAACTGAAATAACCTTGTATGTCTGTATGTATGACATCCAGAGAAATTTCCTGACTTCCCTCTTATATTTTTGTTTTATTAAGTACAGCATATTTATGAGAAAACAACATAAATAAACTTTATATGTACATTTTAATAAAATTAACAAATAAATAGGTAAAGCAAACATCTATGTAACCACTACCTAGGCCAAGAAATAGAACATTCATTCAGTCAGTCAGTTCAGTCACTCAGTCGTGTCCAACTCTTTTCGACCCCATGAATCGCAGCACACCAGGCCTCCCTGTCCATCACCAACTCCCGGAGTTCACTCAAACTCACGTCCATCAAGTCAGTGATGCCATCCAGCCATCTCATCCTCTGTTGTCCCCTTCTCCTCCTGCCCCCAATCCCTCCCAGCATCAGAGTCTTTTCCAATGAGTCAACTCTTCGCATGAGGTGGTCAAAGTACTGGAGTTTCAGCTTTAGCATCATTCCTTCCAAAGAAATCCCAGGGCTGATCTCCTTCAGAATGGACGTTACTAGCACCCAAACACGTTCCGTAGGCACTTGTCTCCTCATAACCACCCCTGCCCATAAGTAACCACTGTCATGATTTTAGTGACTTTAATTGCTTAGCTTTTCCTTAAAGTTTTACCACTAGTGTATACATTATTAAATATTATGGTTCATTTTACCTTTTTTGAATTTTCTATGAATGGAGTCACTCTGTATGTATTCTTGTATGACTTGCTTCATTTGCTGAACTTATATTTGTGATACTCATCCATATGGACACACATAGCCGTAGTTAGTTCATTCCTGCTGTGCACAGCAGTCCATAGTGTGAAAACAACTGTTTTATTTTTATTCATCCTACATTTAATGGACATTTGAGTTGTTTCAATAAGCATTCTGGACATGCTGCTATGAACGTCTTCATCCTGCATCCTGGTATATGAGCTTCTCTTTGACAACAGTTCTCAAAGTGTGACACAGAGATTGCCGGGGTCCCCACGACTCTCTCTGGGAGTCCATGAGTAAAGATTATAAATTTATCACTCTCAGTCTCTCATGAATGTAGCATGGAATTTTCCAGAGGCTACAGGACATGTGACATTGAGCCAAGCTGAAAGCAGAAGCAGATATGATAGTCCAGCTGTCTTCTAGTCACCTAGACATGAAAGAGATTTGCTAAGTGTAAAGCCATGCCATTCTTTTAATTTTTTTATTTGAAAATTATAGTTTTTTTTAATTAAAAATGGATTGAAAGTGAAGTCGCTCAGTCATGTCCGACCCTTTGCGACCCCATGGACTGTAGCCTACCAGGCTTCTCTGTCCATAGGATTTTCCAGGCAAGAGTACTGGAGGGGGTTGCCATTTCCTTCTCCAGGGGATCTTCAAAAATGGGTTGACATTTATTTTAAATATTATTTTAACAGCATTGTTTTTTAATGAATGAATACACATTTTTATTTTTTCCTATTTTTGACTTCAAATATAGTAAATATCTACATATATGACAAAGCTCTTAATACTTTTTAAGAGTCTAAAGGAGTCCTGAGAGCCAAAGGTTTGAGAATCACTACTCTGTCTCAAGGAATACACATCTTAAAATTTCATACATAGTGCCAATATGTTCTCTAAAATGTTATTAATTTTTTTCTCTCCCATCAGCAGCATGTGAGTTTCCACCCCTTCATATATTCATCAACACTTGGTTGTGTCCGATTTCTGTTTTCAAACCTTGTGGGATATAAATATTTCTATTTTGGTTTTGTATTTCTTTCATTACTAATAACATTGTGTTCTTTTTCATTGGCATATTGTCCATTTAGATTTCTTTTCTATGAGCTATGTGTTCAAGTTTTTTGTTCATTTTTTTTCTATTCTTTTTTCTTGCTGTTGTTTAGTCACTAAGTTATTGCTGACTCTTTTGCGACCCTGTGAACTGTAGCCCACCAGGCTCCTCTGTCCATGGGTTTTACCAGACAAGAATATTGGAGTTCCCTTTTCTTAATGATGTATAAAAACTTCATCTGTTCTGAATATACTTTCTCTGCCAATTATATATGTTGCAAGCATGTGTTAAAAGCACACTATACATTGTCTTAGTCTATGACTTTCTGATGAATAAAAGTATTTAATTTAATAATTTAATTAATGTAGTCAAACATCAATCTTTGACCTTATAGTTATCTTTTATTTTTTTTTCTATTTTATTTATTTATTTTTTTTTTTTTTTAATTTCAGATATACACATGCTCCCCATCCTGAACCCTCCTCCCTCCCAACCTCCCCATACCATCCCCCTGGGCCTTCCCAGCGCACCAGCCCCAAGCATCCAGCATCGTGCACTGAACCTGGACTGGCATCTCGTTTCATACATGACATTTCACATGTTTCAATGCCATTCTCCCAAATCTTCCCACCCTCTCCCACAGAGTCCATAAGACTGTTCTATACATCAGTGTCTCTTTTGCTGTCTCGTATACAGGGTTATCGTTACCATCTTTCTAAATTCCATATATATGCGTTAGTATACTGTATTTATGTTTTTCCTTCTGGCTTACTTCACTCTGTATAATAGGCTCCAGTTTCATCCACCTCATTAGAACTGATTCAAATGTATTCTTTTTAATGGCTGAGTAATACTCCATTGTGTATATGTACCACCGCTTTCTTATCCATTCATCTGCTGATGGACATCTAGGTTGCTTCCATGTCCTGGCTATTATAAACAGTGCTGCGATGAACATTGGGGTACACGTGTCTCTTTCCCTTCTGGTTTCCTCAGTGTGTATGCCCAGCAGTGGGATTGCTGGATCATAAGGCAGTTCTATTTCCAGTTTTTTAAGGAATCTCCACACTGTTCTCCATAGTGGCTGTACTAGTTTGCATTCCCACCAACAGTGTAAGAGGGTTCCCTTTTCTCCACACCCTCTCCAGCATTTATTATTTGTAGACTTTTGGATCGCAGCCATTCTGACTGGCGTGAAATGGTACCTCATAGTGGTTTTGATTTGCATTTCTCTGATAAAGAGTGATGTTGAGCATCTTTTCAAGTGTTTGTTAGCCATCTGTATGTCTTCTTTGGAGAAATGTCTATTTAGATCTTTGGCCCATTTTTTGATTGGGTCATTTATTTTTCTGGAGTTGAGCTGTAGGAGTTGCTTGTATATTTTTGAGATTAGTTGTTTGTCGGTTGCTTCATTTGCTATTATTTTCTCCCATTCTGAAGGCTGTCTTTTCACCTTGCTAATAGTTTCCTTTGATGTGCAGAAGCTTTTAAGTTTAATTAGGTCCCATTTGTTTATTTTTGATTTTATTTCCAATATTCTGGGAGGTGGGTCATAGAGGATCCTGCTGTGATGTATGTCAGAGAGTATTTTGCCTATGATGTATTTGCAGATGACATGATCCTCTACATAGAAAACCCTAAAGACTCCACCAGAAAATTACTAGAGCTAATCAATGATTATAGTAAAGTTGCAGGATATAAAATCAACACACAGAAATCCCTTGCATTCCTATACACTAATAATGAGAAAACAGAAAGAGAAATTAAGGAAACAATTCCATTCACCATTGCAACGAAAAGAATAAAATACTTAGGAATATATCTACCTAAAGAAACTAAAGACCTATGTATAGAAAACTATAAAACACTGGTGAAAGAAATCAAAGAGGACACTAATAGATGGAGAAATATACCATGTTCATGGATTGGAAGAATCAATATAGTGAAAATGAGTATACTACCCAAAGCAATTTATAGATTCAATGCAATCCCGATCAAGCTACCAATGGTATTCTTCACAGAGCTAGAACAAATAATTTCACAATTTGTATGGAAATACAAAAAACCTCGAATAGCCAAAGCGATCTTGAGAAAGAAAAATGGAACTGGAGGAATCAACCTACCTGACTTCAGGCTCTACTACAAAGCCACAGTTATCAAGACAGTATGGTACTGGCACAAAGACAGAAATATAGATCAATGGAACAAAATAGAAAGCCCAGAGATAAATCCACGCACATATGGACACCTTATCTTTGACAAAGGAGGCAAGAATATACAGTGGATTAAAGACAATCTCTTTAACAAGTGGTGCTGGGAAATCTGGTCAACCACTTGTAAAAGAATGAAACTAGAACACTTTCTAACACCATATACAAAAATAAACTCAAAATCGATTAAAGATCTCAACATAAGACCAGAAACTATAAAACTCCTAGAGGAGAACATAGGCAAAATACTCTCTGACATACATCACAGCAGGATCCTCTATAGTTATCTTTTAAAAAATCCTTTCCTATCCTGAAGTTATTTTTGTTACTTGGAGTTATTCTTGTTTATGGTCCTAAATCATGATAGTTTTGCTTTTCAATTTCAGCTTTAGAACCCTATCTGGAATTAATTTTTATATATAGCCTAAAGGTCCATCTAGTCAAGGCTATGGTTTTTCCAGTAGTCACGTATGGACGTGAGAGTTGGACTGTGAAGAAAGCTGAGCACCAAAGAATTGATGCTTTTGAACTGTGGTGTTGGAGAAGACTCTTGAGAGTCCCTTGGACTGCAAGGAGATCCAACCAGTCCATCCTAAAGGAAATCAGTCCTGGGTGTTCATTGGAAGGACGGATGCTAAAGCTGAAACTCCAGTACTTCAGCCACTTCATGCGAAGAGTTGACTCATTGGAAAAGACTCAGATGCTGGGAGGGATTGGGGGCAGGAAGAGAAGGGGATGACAGAGGATGAGATGGCTGGATGGCATCACCGACTCAATGGACGTGCATTTGAGTGAACTCCCGGAGTTGGTGATGGACAGGGAGGCCTGGCATGCTGCAATTCATGGGATAGCAAAGAGTCGGACACGACTGAGTGACTGAACTGAACTGAACTGAATGTAAGACTCCACTTTCATTTATTTCACACATGGATATCCAATTGCCCTAGTACCATTTCTTGAAAATATCTTTTCCCTACTAATTTCTCATGGCACCTTTATCATATATCAGTGCCAGTCTCTGAGTGAGCCTGTTTCTGGACCTCTTTATTCTGTTCCACTGGTTTATTTGTCTCATGGCACCTTTATCGTATATCAGTGCCAGTCTCTGAGTGGGCCTGTTTCTGGACCTCTTTATTCTGTTTCACTGGTTTATTTGTTTGTCCCTGTGTAAAACCACATTGTCTTAATTGCTCTTTATAATAAATCTGGATATATGGTAAAGCAAGTTCCTCCCATATCCTTCTTCTTGTCTCCTTGGCCCCTCTTGTTTTTTTAATCTTATACTACTTCCTCTAACTGGCAATCATGCAAAGTGAATTAGGCACAGCAGTAGGTAAACATCTGTGGGGTAGCAGACGAGGGAGGGCAGAGTGAGCAATTAGGGCCTGAAAAGATTTTGTTGATTTTTAGTCTAATAAATAAAGGAACATGTCAATGACTTCTCTGAAGAGTAAATTTTACCTATTCATAATGAAAATGAATTGGGTTTCACTGGTGGCTCAGTGGTAAAAGTCTACCAATTGGCCAATACAGGAGATCTGAGTTCAATCCCTGGGTCAGGAAGATCCCTTGGAGAAGAAAATGGCAACCCAATCCAGTATTCTTGCTTGGGAACTCCCATGGACAGAGGAGCCTGGTGGGCTATAGCCCATGGGGTCACAGAAGAATCTGACATGACTGAGCAAGTAAACAACAACGAAAGTGAAAATGAATCAGGATGAGAAATTCCTTTTATTTGGTCTTACTTGATTTATTGAGCTGGATCTGATAAGCTAATGGAATTCAAACAAAGGAAGAGATAAGCCAGACTCATTTTCCTAAACCTCTTTTATTTATACACAGAACCTACAGAACCAATACCCAGTAGGTATTCAGTAAATAGGGATTGCATTAATGTATGAGCTCATCATTATCTTGAGTCAGAATCCTGCAACTTAGAATTTCTAAATATGCTTCTAAAAATTTTGTTCACTAAGATAAAATATTCAGGCCTCCCCCCATGTAAAACAAATGGGTTCCCTCACTCTACTTTTTCACATACACCAAATTGCCATCTTCTTTTACAAATATTGAATTAAGAATCTACTTTCTACTCTTCATTTTTGATCCTGTGAAATTTGGCTTTCACACCTCTATTTCTCCAGACTCTGCTGTTGAAAAGGGTAACGTTCTCCAAGTGATCAAACTCAGTTTCGTCTCTGATGATAGGATCCTGTATCAAAGATGATAACTACTCATAACATAACTCTACAGTCAACCACTTTTTACAAATTATTTATTTTTGGCCACGCTGGGTCTTTGTTGCTGTGCATATGCTTTTCACTGGGGTGGCTTCTCCTGTCATGGAGCGTGGGATCGAGGTGTGCAGGCTTCAGTAGTTGCAGCACATGGGCTCAGTAGTTTTGGTGGAAGGCCCTGGAGCACCCAGGCTTTCAGTAGTTGTGACTCAAGGGCTTAGTTGCTCCGAGACATGTGGACTCTTCCCAGACCAGGCAACTGAACTGGTGTTAAATTGGCAGGCAATTCCCAACCACTGTACCACCAGGAAAATCCTATCAACCACATTTTTTCATGAATATTCTGTGCTTGCTGAGAAAAGTTTGTTAGGGATCACTGGGCATAGCTCAAATGCAACATCTACACGGGACCTTCCCAGATTATCTTGTCTGGGAATGATTTTATTTTCCTGAGAATGCTTGTATATTTGCTTGAACTGTTATTTCCCAAAATGTGATGCATATTACACTAGTGCCCAGATACATTCTATTAGTCTGTGAAAATCTCCAGCACCAAGCAAGTCCAGAAAATTCTATACTAAAACCCCTCATGCACAGTGATAATACATATTAGATTGTTAAAGCTTCTGGTAAGTCTCATAATAAAGAAAGCTAACTTTAGTTCATATGTTGGATGTTTTGGCATGAAATCCTTTTTACTTGTGATACCTGTTAACATCTCAAGCAGATGGGAACCGGGTGTGTCAAACATGATTTACGAAATGGCACTCAAGTATTCATTTGACCCTCATGCAACATTAATTTTAGTTACTTGCATACACTCTTTTCTCTCTCTCTAGAACAGAAGTGACCTCAAACCTGGGACCTTGTCCTGTATACTTTGGTGTTCCTATGAAACCAAGCTTCTTTTCCAAGGGTCTATAAAAAATATTCAGGCAGGCACCAGTAAAACTATTAGCCTGTAGTCCTGGATACTATGGAGAGATTATAATTCTGAATCTGAGGGATTTCATTTGTAATCCAGAAAAAGTTACTAGCTTAAGGTCATAGTGAAATATTTAACTATCTTCCATGAGTTGTAACTGAGAATAACCACGAACTCCCAAACATGGTATTAAACTGTGTTGAGACGGTTTAAGAAAAAACATGGCATAGTCAAGTCACATTCCTAGATGCATAGCATGTGGCTATGCAGTAATCTGTCCAGATGAGTATGTTGTAGAAAATGGCCTGTTGATTGTGGGCATGAGAGGCCCTTGGGATAGCTTGTTAAAACACAGATGCCTGAGCCCTACTACAGATCCACTGGATTATTTCGTACTTGGACCCCAGGGTATCTGCAAATTTATTTCAATAAAATTCCTAAATTATGTGATACACATTGAAAGTTTGAGAACAACAGCTCTAAACATATAAGGTTTGGCATGTTCAAAGGAAATACTTCTCACTTTACGTTTTAGGAAAGCAGTTGGCTTTGAAACAGCATATTTATTCCAATGACAGTTCTATTTCTCAAACCTAACATTTTTTATGACTATGCCTTTTGCGTTGTTATAACAGCCTCTAAAACATTCTTTGATATGTACTCCATGCTGCAAATCTGTTCTTTTAAAGAATGACCTTGAATGTTAGCAACAGTCATGACCATTTTTAAGACTATGAATGAGGTAAATATGGGTAATATGGTTGGGGTCCTAAATAGGGTGTGATTATGAGCAAATTAAGGGTTTTTTCTGGTGGCTCAGACAGTAAAACGTCTGCCTACAATGCGGGAGACCTGGGTTCAGTCCCTGAGTTGGGAAGATCTCCTGGAGAAGGAAATGGCAACCCACTCCAGTATTCTTGCCTGGAAAATCCCATGGACGGAGGGGCCTGGCAGGCTTCAGTCCATGGGGTCGCAAAGAGTCAGACACGACTGAGCGACTTCACTTTAGATAGTAAAGAATATGCCTGCAATGCAGGAGACCTGGGTTTGATCCCTGAGTCTGGAAGACCCCCTGGAGAAGGGAATGGCTACCCACTCCAGTATTCTTGCCTGCAGAATTCCATGGACAGAGGAGCCTGGTGGGCTATAGTCCATGAGGTTGCAATTTGTCAGACACGACTGAGCGATTAACACTAACTAACTAATGAGCAAATTAAAACCAGTCTTTTTGGATGACTCTTATAAAATATAAAGATGTGTAAGTTTAACAAAACCTATGCCTACTTTCACAATCACTATATTTATTTTTAGTGAATATTTCTAAACTATTACATTTGGCTTGTAGAAACAAATACTCAAAATGTTCTGTTTCTAAATATTTTTGGAAATACATTCATGTTCTGCTATTGTACTAGAAACATGTACACACAGACATTAATTCAGAATGGTGCCTCAAATTTCAAAAATGTTGATGATTTTTTAGCACAGGTATTTTCAGGTCAAGTTTCAAGAGTATGAAATCAAGAGTTAGAAGACAGACTGGAATGGACCTGTAAGAACAACGTTTTCAAATTTTGAATGATACTTTCACTCATCTTGATGTAAATTCATTATTTTATTTTTTAAATTAATTTTTGTTGTACTATGGTTGATTTAGGGCTCTGTGTCTGTGGTAAAGCATCCACCTGCCAATGCAGGAGATGCAGTTTCAATTCCTGGGTTGGGAAGATCCCTTGGAGGAGGAAATTGCAACCCACTTCAGTATTCTTGGGATTCCCTGGTGGCTCAGATGGTAAAGCGTCTGCCCAGAACTCGAGAGACCCGGGTTAGATCCCTAGGTTGGGGAGACCCCCTGGAGAAGGAAATGGCAACCCACTCCAGTACGCTTGTCTAGAAAATTCCATGGATGGAGGAGCCTGGTGGGCTACAGTCCATGGGGTCACAAAAAGTCGGACATGACTGAGCAACTTCACTTTCTTTCTTTCTTTCAGTATTCTTGCCTGAAAAATCCCATGGACAGAGGAGCCTGGCAGGTTATAGGGTTGCATAGAGTTAGACCACCTGACCTGCCTCCTGAGAATTGTATATGCAGGTCAAGAAGCAACAGTTAGAGCTGGACATGGAACAACAGACGGGTTCCAAATTAGGGAAAGGAGTGCATCTGGGCTGTATGTTGTCACTCTACTCATTTAACTTCTATGCAGAGTACATCATGAGAAACGCTGGGCTGGATGAAGCACAAGCTGGAATCAAGATTGCTGGGAGAAATATCAATAACCTCAGTTATGCAGATGACACCACCCTTATGGCAGAAAGCAAAGAAGAACTAAAAAGCCTCTTGATGAAAGTGAAAGAGAAGAGAGGAAAAGTTGGCTTAAAACTCAACATTCAGAAAACTAAGATCATGGCATCCTGTCCCATCACTTCATGGCAAATAGATGGGGAAAGAGTGGAACAGTGACAGACTTTATTTTTTGGGGCTCCAAAATCACTACAGATGGTGACTGCAGCCATGAAATTAAAAGACGCTTGCTCCTTGGAAAAAAAGTTATGATCAACAAAGACAGCATATTAAAAAGCAGAGACATTACTTTGCCAACAAAGGTCTGTCTAGTCAAAGCTATGGTTTTTCCAGTAATCATGTATGAATGTGAGAGCTGCACTATAAAGAAAGCTGAGTGCCAAAGAATTGATGCTTTTGAACTGGTGTTGGAGAAGACTCTTGAGAGTCTCTTGGACAGCAAGGAGATCCAACCAGTCCATCCTAAAGGAAATCAGTCCTGAATATTCATTGGAAAGATTGATGCTGAAGCTGAAACTCCAATATTTTGGCCACCTGATGAGAAGAACTGACTAACTGGAAAAGACCCTGAAGCTGGGAAAGATTGAGGGCGGGAGGAGAAGGGGACAACAGAAGATGAGATGGTTGGATGGCATTACTGACTCAATGGGCACGACTGTGAATAAACACCGGAAGTTGGTGATGGACAGGGAAGCCTGGCGTGTTGCAGTCCATGGGGTCACAAAGAGTCAGACACAACTGAGTGACTGAACTGAACTGAGCAACTAAGCATGGCATGACATGGTTGATTTACTGTGTTGTGCTAATTTCTGCTGTACAGATAAATGAATCAGTTATACATATACATATACATACATATACATATACATATATCTACTCTTTTTTAGATGCTATTCCCATATAGGTCGCTATTCCCATATAGATGCTATTCCCATATATTCCCATATAGGTTGTTACAGAGTATTGGGTAGAGTTCCCTGTGTTATAAAGTAGGCTCTTATTAGTTATCTATTTTTTATATAGTAGTATGTATATGGCAATCCAAATCTCCCAATTTATTCCTCCATTCCCTTTACCCCTTTGAACCATAAGTTTGTTTCCTACCTCTGTGACTATTTCTGTTTTGAGAATAGCTTCATTTGTATGTCAATTTTTTTTGTCCTAATTTTTGTTTTTGAATGCAGGTTCTGCTCTAGGTTCTTGGATTCTGAGTCCTGCTGCCTCCAGTGAGCTCAGTTATTTGAGCAACTCATCATGTTTTCCTGGCACTGAGGAGAGAATAGCAATGGCCAGTCAAGTAAATCAGCACAGATGGTCCCTGACTTAGGATGGTTCATCTTATGATTTGTCAACTTTACGATGGTGTGAAAGGGATGCACATTCAGTAGAAACCATACTTCATGTTTTGATTTTTATCTTTTCCTGGGTTAGCGATATGTGACATGACCCTATCTTGTGATGCTAGGCAATGGCAGCCACAGCCCTAGTCAACTGTGAAATCACAAGGGTGAACAACTCGCACTCTTACAACCATTCTGCACCCACACAACCATTTTGTTTTTCACCCTGTCTGTTGCAGGGAAGAGCCAATTCTGACTCCATGTTGGGAACTTTTACTTTAACCTTTGCTTCTCGTTGCTGTCGTTCACTAAAAGGACACTGTTTATATATAGTGGCTGCCTCAGGGAACCCTTCCCCTCTGCCTGAATATTAAACTAAATTGCCTTTGTTCAGGACCTTGTCCACATGTGGATGGCAGGAAGGATACATCCCCTCCTCAAGACTTGCCATTCTAGGAGATAGTTGCAAGATCAGTAGGCTTTTTACTTTGCTTCCTTACCTCCCATCATCCCTGTTCTATAAAAGAACCTGGCATCCAGACCCCACGAAGATGACATGAGTTTGCTATCTTCTGGGTCAGTCAGTTTTCTGAATAAAGTCATGTTCTTTGCCTCAACACCCCATCTCTCAGATTTACTGGCCTATTGTGAGGGGAGCAGAGCAAGCTTGGACTCAGTAACAAGTATGGTATTCACTAAATTACATGAGATATTCAACACTTTATTGTAAAATAGACTTTGTGTTAGATGATTTTGCTCAACTACAAGCTAATGTAAGTTTTCTGAGCACATTTAAGGAAGGCTAGGCTAACCTGTGATTAAGTCGCTCAGTCGTGTCCGACTCTTTGTGACCCCATGGACTGTAGCCCACCAGGCTCCTTGGTCCATGGGATTTTCCAGGCATGAATACTGGAGTGGGTTGCCATTTCCTTCTTCAGGGGATCTTCCCAACCCAGGGATCGAACCCAGGTCTCCCGTGTTGTAGGCAGACGCTTTACCATCTGAGCTACCAGGGAAGCCATTTTTTTTAACTTACAATGGGTTTATTGAGATGTAACCCCATCATAAGTCAAGGAAGATCTATCTGATTTGTTAGATTTATGAATTAAATGCCATTACAATTTTCAAGGCCTTTTGTGGTCTAAAAAAGTTCATAAAGCAATAAAATAATCTCAACACTATAGAAACAAATTTTTAAAAATCTCAAAAGTGTTCTCTCAGCTAAATTTTCTTTAAAAAAAAAAAAAACACTTACTAAGAGTCAGTTTGAATTTAAAACTTAAGCCCTAGTTTTGTCATCTGTAAAATATACATAATAGTGAGATTGACTTTAAGTTCTTGAAAGAATTACATGAAATAATTCAAGTAAAAAAACAGTTCAAGAGTATCTAACTGTGCAATTAGCTATTGTTACTATTATCACGTAAAGCAACCAGCACTGTATTTGGCATTTGTAGTTGAATAAATCAAAGATAGCTATTAATATTGTTGTTATTTTTAATATAACTGACAAAATAGACAGGAAGTTACTTTAATCAAAAATTTAATTGACTCAGTGATCATACACCCCAGAGTAGACACAACATCAAATTCTTAAGTTTTTGGACACTGCCTAATGTACTTTTTACTCCAAATAAATATTACTGAAAGCATAAATTCCTTTGTTTGAGCCTGATTTTCTGATTGGAATTAGAGCATACATAAAACAATGTTACTAAAGGCCAGTATTTGTTAAGACTTGTCTAGTACTTTCCCACTAGGGAAAAGACAATCAAGGAATTAAACTGAGGCCTTATGTATTTAAATACATTTTTACAAAGGCTAAAGAATGTTCAGTTTATTCACAGCTAGTAAAAGTAACCTAGGGAGAAGAAAGATGACCCAGCATTGTATATTTCAAGCCAGACCCATTTTTAAAATTCTAACTTAATCATCAAAAATAGTTCAGCAAACTTCTACTTTTTCCTTCTTTTTTCAAAACGCTGTGCCCTGTTACCAGAGCAGAGGGAGAAAACTGCCAAAATATCATGAGATAGGTGACTCTCAGGGGTACTTCTTGTCAAGCAGGAAGTGCCAGAAATCTTGTCGAATGGCCAATACAAATTTTCTTTTGCAGACTCTCGAGGTTTGCATCTGGATTCCCATCTGCATTTTCTGAGTGCTGGGCCAAGCTGAAACGTTCAGTTTATCCATTGCTAATAAACATGTCAGCAGTTTCTTTGCTCTCACATCTGTTGTGAAAAATGTTATCTTTCCTGAAGTGTATTTATTTTGTCTTTAATACCAGCTTTCATGGATTACAAAATAAAGATATGCCTTCACTTAACCAATTCAATAGCATATGTTGGAAAGTGCTCCACAAGAGTGATGAGATAAATTAAAGATGTATACTATATCTTGGACCCGAAAAGGAAATCAAATGTAAAGAATAACAGCAATTCTTAGGAAGGCCATGCCAATTGAAACAACTTGCGTCTTAATCAAGTTCATCTCAATATCTATTCAAGACACTCGAGGTGTCATAGGAATTCAACACAAAGTTTTTAATAAATCTATTATCTGTTTGTTTCGTTATAAAGGTTGTCTTCAGGCAAGCTGATGACTTTCTTCCTCAAGGAAACAACCCCCAAACACTTGTTTCTCATTTTATATTCACCAGAATATCTGTCCTGCCAACTTTATTGAAATTGAGGTTTTTAGAAGATCAAATGAAGAGTGATATATTAAGATGTGTTAAAACAAAAAATTTAAGCTATCATACAGATGATAAATAACTGCCAACTTTTTTCTCCTCTTTCTATTCTTTCATTTTATTTCATATCCATTTTCCAAAGATTCACTCTCTCCTCAGTGACTCACCAATATCCCACCCTCTCAAAACATTTAATCCTCAGGGAAAGGTACGTCCTCACATAGGTGAAGAATAGAATATTTGGAAATTCACCAGTATGTAGTTTAAGAAAGCAAGGAGGAAAATCCTGATAATAGGTATGTGGTAAACGTGATTAGGGCTCTCAGAGATGAACCCACGTCCTCTTCAGACTCTTCCTCTGAGGTTCTGGCTATTCCTAGTACCACAAAGTACCACATAACACTCTGAAATTCAAAGCCATTTCTTCCCAGTTGGCCAATAGCCAACTTCTGGTAAAATCAAAGAGGGAATGGGGTAGAATTCCCCTATCCTACCACTCTGTCCCTTCAGCTCCGTTGCATAAACCAGCAATGGTGTACTCACATATTAAGTTTTTGCTAAAGAATTAGGTCAATATCAGAAAGAAATGTACCTTTGAAAGGATGGTTAACAAGAGAAAATTCAAAAGATTTTAAATCAAGAGGATGAAAAAAGCCAAAAATTTGTCTTTAAAAATGCTTGGTTTCATTAGTAACTAGGGAAATGCATATTTCATGACACTTTAAATGAGATAAAATTTCACACACACACAAATTGATAAACAAAGAAAACTGGACAAATCCCGGTATTGTTGAGAATACAGAGTAAGTGGAAATATAAATTGGTAAAACTATTTTAGGAAATAGCTCAATATTATCCAGCTATGTTGAGAGTACTTGCAGCCTATGATCTAGGAATTTTCCTCTTAAATTCAAGCCTACTAAAACTATTCAATAAATAAACCAGGATATATGCATAAATGTAACCATAACAGCTATTTTTATAATAGCAAATAACTGAAAATAACTCAAATATCTGTCAAGCAAAGGTAGAAAAAATGAGTAAGCTGTGGTATAGTTATATAATGGCATTTCTTACAGCAAGGAAAACTAATTAAGCACCATGTGTTGATAAGCATTAATTTAAAAAATAGCCAGAAAAACAAGTCACAGAGGTCATACACATTGGATGCTATATTTGAAATCATCAGCAAAAGTAAAATTAAACATCTCTTAAGGGTGTCTGCCTAAATGGTAAAATCACTAACAAATGGAATTAAAAAAATGTTTTGAAGGGATAGGAACACACATGCAATCAGGCGAAGTCTAAAAGGGCTTCAACAATATCCTATTTCTTGAGCTTGCTAATGTACACATATTTAGTGTTATCATTATTTTTTTTAATTGCACATGATGAGTATATTCAAAAATTACAGAAATGAAACACGTTGATTGACATATATGACTTTGTATCCATATATTTCAAAAGCAATAAATATAGAAAGTGAGAAAAGGAAAGAAGTGTCAAGAATTTAGGATATATTAATAGAAAGAAGACATGAAGCTCAGGTTACTGTTTACAGGAACTAACTAAACAAACATGCCAGTCAAAAACTAAGAGCAGTAAAGAGGTGACAATGAAAGTGTCAGATTATTTAGGCTTCTCGAAGAGAAATTTTAATCTGGAGTCCAAAAGGTGTTGAATATGGAGCCAAGACAGAAATAGCTAAACAGAGCTAAAGAGGGTGAGTGGACTTAGATTATAGGGAGAATGAGAGGGGGAAGGCAATGAGTAAGGGTGAAGTAAGCCAAGCCTTGATTCTAGGAGAAATGGGCATCGTCAAAGGGAATTGGGGAACTCTTCCAGTGGGAAAGCGGCATCAGAACTGCTGCCCTTTAAGATTCTATCATAAACATTTCTCTTCACATGAGACCCAATTTCCATGTATGTGAATCTCGAGTGTATAAAACATGTTTTCAAGATGGACTTTTATAGAGATGAAGTAAATGGGCTAAGAAGTGACAGGTGAGCTTCCTCCACCCGAAGTAGTAAGACCATGCTTTGTGAGGTTTCAGAGGACAGCAGAGGGGCATCTGTTAGATCACCAAATGGGGAAAAAATGACCACATCACGATCAGAATATCTACACTTATTGTAAATTGACTCTACTCCAATAAAATTAAAACTAAAAAAATATACAAAAAAAATTACAATAGTATCCTCAAAGATCACCAATGCGGATCACCATGACAAATATAATAATAATGAAAAAGTTTGAAATATTGCAAAAATTACCAAAATGTGACACAGACTCTCACAAGGTGAGCAGTCACTGTGAGAAAAATGGTGCTGATTTGGTCAATGTGGAGTTGCTACAAACCTTCCTTTCGTAAAAACCACAACACAATAAATCAAAGAACGTCTATACTCTCTAAAAAGAAAAAGAATATCTACATTTAATGTTTATTTTCAAATAACTTCATAACTGCTTATGAAGCTTGGCTTGGACATTAAACAAAACTTTGAGTTTGGGAAGTCACAGCTTTTTTCTGTGCTCCAATTTGTTAATCTATAAGACATACAGGTGTTGGCTTCTCAGTCATGTCCAACTCTTTGTGACCCCATAGGCTGCAGCCCACCAGGCTGTTCTATCCATGGAATTTTCCAGGCAAGAATACTGGAGTGAGCTGCCATCTCCTTCTCCAGGGGATGTTCCTGACTCAGGGACAGGACCTGAGTCTTCTGCATTGGGAGGTGGATTCTTTACCACTGCGCCACCTGGAAAGAAAGTGGGCCTCTGCTTTCTTCAATGTTTTATAGACCTAACAAGTGACAATGTTAAGATTCATAAATTTAATGATTCAACTCTAATTGAGGTTTCTCTGTTCAGACAATTTTCTAAAAGCTAAAAGAGAAAAATGTCCACAAAGACTTTCACTTCCCCTAATTTACCTTCTCTCATTTTGGCTTAGCAAGACCTGCTCACTCCAGGAATACCATATACTGGCAGCTCAGTGAGCAATCACCTTCTTGTTTTGAAAGTCCTCTCCACCTCTACACCATCATTGGACATTGGACATTTATCCCTAAAACATTTCCATGGGACTGGCACACTAAGTGGCTCAACCTGGAGCGTCCCTTCATCAGGAGAGTGCTTTGCAAAGTTTTAAAGGCGAAGGAGACTTTTTGATTTTAGTAAAGAATGCTTGAGGGCTTCCCAGGCGGCGCAGTCATAAAGAATCCGCCTGCCAATGTAGGAGATGCAAGAGACATGGGTTCGACTCCTGGGTCGGGAACATCCCCTGGAGGAGGAAATGGCAACCCATTCTGGTATTCATGCCTGGGAAATCCCATGGACAGAGGAGCCTGGTGGACTACAGTCCATGGGGTTGCAAAGAGTCGGACACAACTAAGCACACACACAAAGAATGTTTGAAGGTGAGGGTATCACATTTTTCCCTTTTCACCTCATGAAATTTTTGTTTTTATGGCCTTCAAAAATGAAACAATTTTTATCTTTAAAGCAGCTATTTCTTCCGCTCTTAGAAGGGCAGCATTTGAAAACCAGTGTATACTGGCAAATAATGTGGGAAATAGACATGCAGAACACTTAATAATAATTGAACACATGAAGCATTTTTCTTCTGTTGCTATGTGACAGCTGGATGAGTTTCAACTTCCTGCTCACTGCACAGGCTCTAAACTTCCAATTCTGGGATTTTTTCCTTTTCTTTTTTCTTCTTTGTCTGCCCATCCCTTTGTTGCCTCCTCCTTCCTTTTTGTGAATACACAAATGGTTTTGATTACATAATAGCTGCAAACTTTATATCTCCCACTTCAACTGTTACACATCATAAACAGAAGGGTGAACCTCAGACTCCATTAAGACAAAGGTTGGTCTGCATGGTTGAGAGGCCTTTCATGTTAGTACAGTTTAAAAAAACATTTCTGTAGGAAAAAGGAATGTATGGGGCACGGCTAGAGACAAAGTTCTGACTACCAACCAGTGGATCCCCGTTTTATTAATAGTCAAGGCAAGAGTGAACCCTGGAGCCCAGGACCAATGCAGCCCCCGCAGGACTTGCTCAATCCAGTGAAAGTTTTAATGTGAGGACAGATAAATATCTAAATGGTAAGCAAGGGTAGCCAGATCTTGTATGAAAACATTGTGCAATGTGTTTGAATCTATCAATTCTGATTCTCTCTTTTCTACTCTGAAGTTTTCTTCTGAATTTTCTTTTACAATCTTTTATTATTGTCATCATGCTCAGGTAAACAAATCTGAAACAGAAAGAACCAGACAGTGCTTTTTATTCTTTATACCTTAATTCTGAGTGCATTTAATTCATAATATAGTATAATAAAATATAATATAGTATAACAAGTTTTATCAAGCCCCTACAAGCCCACCTAGCACTGTTTTAGGTGCCAGAGATACACCATTAAGAAGGTGGGCAGGATCTCTGTGCTTTTGGAGTCTCCATTCTAAACAAGTGAGGCAAACACATCAAAGAACAAGATAGTTTCAAACAGTGGAGAAGCTTGTGTGTGTGTATGCGTGTGTTAGTCTCTCAGTTGTGTCCAACTCTTTGCGACCCCATGGACTGTAGCCCCGCTAGGCTCCTCTGTCCATAGAATTCTTTAGGCAAGAATACTAGAGTCGATGGCCTTTCCCTTCTCCAGGGAATCTTCCCAACCCAGGAACCAAACCTGGATCTCCTGCATTGAAAGCAGATTCTTTACCATCTGAGCCATCAGGAAAGCCCTGATGGTGAAGCTTATGTAGGAATAAATAGGCTCGTAGAAGGGGGATGAAGAAACAGATATCAGCTATGATATTCAGGGCCAGAATCTTTGACTTTGATCTGAGGGCTGAAGGAGGAGACTATGGTGGACACGAGAAAGATTTTCTCAGTATGAGGGAGTACAAAATCTCTAAGAGGAGATAATACCACTAATCTGTACTAGGAACAAAATAAAGGCCAATAAGGCTAGATCAAGAAGGGGAGTAGCAAGAGATGATATTGGAAAAGAACACATTGTTATAAATTGAATTATGTCCCTCTAAGAAGATGTTGAAGTCTTAACTTACAGTGCCTGTTAGTGGACCTTATTCAGAAAGAGGAGTTTTGCATATTAACACGAAGTCATTAGGATGGACTCATCCAATACGACAGCGTCTTTATGAAAAGAGGAAATGTGGACATGGAAAGATATGGAAATAGATATGTATATGGAGAGCACCATGTGATGATGAAGACGATTATGGTAATGCATCTACAAGGCAAGGAGCACCATAGATTGCCAGCAAATCACCTGAAGTTAGGAGAAAAGCATAAAACAGATTCTCCCTCACACCTGAAACCAACTCTATTGACATCTTAATTTCAGATTTCTAGTCTCCAGAACTGGGAGGCAATGAATTTCTTGTTTGTCACCCAGTCTGTGGCACTTTGTTACATCAGCCCCAGGAAACTAATATAGGCAAGGACAGATGGCTTGGACATTTATGTTTTAATATAAGTGCAGTGAGAAGATACTGAAAAGCTTTAAGCAGGATCTGATGAACATCTTTAAAAAGATTATATCGATGTTGCCATCTGGTCCTTGCAGTATAACCATGGAGAGCTTGATGATTCCCCCAAAAGAAGCTCAATAGAACTTTTCAGAACCATTAGAGAGTGGCAATTATATTTAAGATAGTTGTCTCAATTTTTAAGCACTAGTATTTAAGAACAAATTTTTGGATAGAAGTGTTTAAAACCATCACCTATACAATTTTGAATATTTCACTCAATTATGTGGTATTTAATTTAACATTCTTTATTATTCAGAAATATCCATTTCTGTTTACAAACCATTTAGTGTTTTGAATTGTGGTAATGTGTAAGGCAGTAAGGTATAAAAATGAACAAGATTGTGCTTTTGAGTTTGTAGTCTGATGGCAAAGACAGAGACCCAAAGAGGAATATCAATCTTTGGCAGTAAGTAATAAGGAAAAGTATTTGCAGGGTTCTATAGGAGCAGTGTGAAGCATTCAGTGGTGTTTTCCTGGAGATAATGCTCAAGCCAATTACTGAAAGCAAATAATAATTGGCCGCAGGAAGAAAGGAGGGGGTTGTGCTCCAGGAAAAGGGAAAGATCCAGGAAATCCATGCTATCTTTCAGCAGACTGGCAACCCTAGAAATAAGAGTGCTGACAAAAATATGAGGCTGAGAGAGGGTTCTGGTTATGAGGCTCTTGAATGTCCAGTGAAAGCCCTTCCACTGCTCTGAAGGCAATGGGGATCTGCTGGGAAGATGAAATAAGAGATCAGGTGTGGATTTTTGCAAATGTATCAGTCAGAGCACTTGGGTTGTAAGCAACTGAAATTGACCCCACCTAAAAAAGAATTCTAAAGACATTTAGAAAAACTTAGCAAAGTTTAAGCAAAACTTTAGAAGCTGGAAGGAAAGCTGAAAATATAGTTCTTGGGAAAAAATAACCTCAGAGCCACAAAATAGAACATGTGTACACCCGTGGTAGATTCATGTTGATGTATGGCAAAACCAATACAATATTGTAAAGTAATTAGCCTCCAATTAAAATAAATAAATTTATATTAAAAAATAAATTAAAAAAAAAAAAGAAGTGGCAGAATGGTAGTGGGCATCCTTCTCGGGGTGAACCATTTACAACTGTGTGCTTTGGAACAAGGATTATTTTATCAAATAAAATCTTTCTGTTTGTACAAAATACCAAAGAGTATTGCAGAAATGATATGAGAAGTGAGATGTCATCCCCAAACTGAAAGAAATTTCTTTCAACCATTTTAGCAGCTTTTTCTTTCTAAAATTTATGTTTCTATTTCTAAGCTTAAAAATGCTTTACTACAAGTCAAAATAAACAAACAAAAAAAGATTATATTGCTCGCCATGTACAGAATGAGTTAGGGGCAGTGGTGGAAATGGAAATAGGGAACTATGTTGGAGAGCTATTATCTTTTTACAGAAAATGATTTGTCTTATTTCTATGGATCTGAAAAACTTAAATGTATGCATTAATTGTCCAAAATGTACATTATTTGTTCTTAATAGAAACATAACATGGCTATGATGGGACAAAACATTGTCTTATCATAAAACATGGAAATTAGGGCTATATCCTAACATCTTTGTAATGCAAGCACAGTATGAATATGTATTTTAGGGTTAAAAGAAATCTTTTTTGCAGAAAAACATGTTTGAAATGCATAGATTTGCTCAAGATTCTATTTTGTTTACTCCTAAAAATGTAAAAGCTTTCATTTGTTGACTGAGTAAACTTCATAAGAAAAATGAAAACAAGCTTTTAAATCATATATTTAAGCATGTTTATAAACACATCTAGATATGTACATATGACAAACAAATATATGTGGATATTGTCCACATACATATCCATTTACAGTGTGTATGTATGCTATTTTCACATTCTACACTTTTGTCTGGATATATTCCTGAATTTTGGATCTGCAAAACAATGTTAACAATTCAGGTCTTGTAAGTCATCATCAGTTTTGAAAATCACTGAAATAGATAAACCATCTTCTATAAAAGAAAGTTCTTAGTAACAAAAACTTGAGCAGAAAGTTGCTTTTGAGTTTATTGTCTCCTTAATCTGTTCTGATAGAACAGAACCTGTTCTGAAGGTTAGATTACTTTATCTATACTTTATAAACCATTTGAATAAAATCCAGAATATGGAAACTTCTATAGGGCAAAACACCAAATTTCTTCAAAAAATAAATAGCAGGAGAAGTGGCCAAGATGGCCAAGTAAGAAGATCCTTCGATCACCCCACAGGCACACCAAAATTACAACTGTTTACAAAGCGACTGTTGATGAGAAAGACTTGAAAACTAGCAGAACAGGTCTACAACTGAAAAATAAAGAAGGACCACAAGGAGAAGGGTGGGAAGGACAGCTGCTGCTGCTAAGTCGCTTCAGTCATGTCCGACTCTGTGTGACCCCACAGACGGCAGCCCACCAGGCTCCCCCGTCCCTGGGATTCTCCAGGCAAGAACACTGGAGTGGGTTGCCATTTCCTTCTCCAGGGAAGGAGAGAGTCATATGTATATTTTTGCATAACTATACATAATACAGTATACAGACCATAAAAGATGTTCACACTATAGAAAAATAAGTAAATAAGTGAAAATCCACAGAGAAAATGTAAGCATTTTTAATAAGCAGCAAAGCTACATGCAAATGAAGTAAATCATATATAAACTACATGTAAATGAAGTAAATAGTATATAAATGTAAACAGCAAGCTCTGTTTTGGGGAAGAATTGGAGTTGATTCTGTGAGACATTAAGAAGAATTCAAAGAATGAGGTCATGTAGGAGAAAGCTAGTATAATATCTAAAGCTATACATGGAGCCAGTGTACGGAGTACCCCTGCCATTTCAGCAAATACCACATGAGGTAGGCTGAATAATGGCCCATCAAGATGTCATGTCCTAATTCCTGGAGCATGTAAATGTATGTTTGTATGGATTATGTAAATGTATGTGTGGAGTAGGTATATAATATATGTATGGAGTATAAAAAAATTTATGTGGCAAAAAGAACTGTGCAGATATGGTTAAATTTCAAGATGAAGAAATTATCCAAGTTTGTCTGATGTCCTTATTATCCAAGTCTGCCTGATGTCCTTATAATCAAGGGGTCCTTATAAGAGAGAGGTATGAGATCAGGGAGATAGAACGCAATTCAATGATGGAAGAATAAAAGTTAGAGAGAAAGATTCCCTGGTAGCTCAGACAGTAAAACATCTGCCTACAATGCAGGAGACCTGAATTCAATCCCTGGGTTGGGAAGATCCCCTGGAGAAGGGAATGGCAACCCACTCCAGTATTCATGCCTGGAAAATCCCATGAACCAAGGAGTCTAGTGGGCTACAGTCCATGGGGTTGCAAAGAGTCGGACACAACTGAGTGATTTCACTTCACTTCATGATGCTGGCTTTGAAGACATAAGAAGGCAGCCATGAGTTCAAGGATACAGATGGCCTGTGGAAGGTGGAGAAGGCAAGGAGAAAATTTTTTCCATAGAGCCTTCAGACAGAATCAGTCTTGCTTGCATTTTGACTACTCCAATAAAACTGATTACAAATTTCTGACCTTCAGAAATGTAAGAAAATAAAGTTATGCTTGTGAGAACTTGTTACAGTGGCAACAGGAAACTAGAAGCTGTGTTTGTAACCAGTATTTTTTAAAAGGATTTATAAAAATTCAATTAAAAATAAAGATAAGTATAAGGAACTTTTTAACCAAAGTTCTATAAATACCAGTTGGTTTTAGCAATGCAGTAACTTGACTGAGGACAATTTTAAAGGAAAAGCACTTTGGATAGGGAATAAAAATTATTCTTCATAGTTTAGGGTATGATTAGGTAATTGATAAAACTGGTTAGACCACCCACGAATGGAAGGTCTTCTGTCTGTTTTCCACTCCCTCCTCCTGGGATAAGGCAGTTCTTTTCTACAGTCTACCTTAGGACAACAACCCTTTCTCTTTATCTCACAAGACTTCTCTTACTCCCTGATAGGCCAGCATAAAACTGTTTAGATGGCAAGAACACTAATGATCATTTTGGTGTACAAGTTATATTTTTTTAAGTAGATAGAATTTTTATTGACTTTAGCATCCTAATCAGGTTCTTCCAGTCCTCTCTAATTCAGTTCCCCCATCGCTGGCCAGTGCCATTTTTACCCTGTCCCTCTGTACTGGGGCCAGGCAAATCCTCGAGTTGGTGGCAAAGGCCTGGAGGAGGGCACTGTGAACCAACCCAAGCTGAGGGAAGTGGTCAAACAAAACAGCAGGTGTTCAAGCCTGAAGTATCAAGGTCCCCTGTATGGGGCTGTAAAGTCCCAAGTGAAAGAGTGTGGTTAGAAATTACTGCTGTTCAAAATAATCAAGCTTGTCTCTAGAGCTCTGCTAATTCTTTTGTCATGTGGTGAGGCATAAAACTTTTCCTTCAGGAATAGTTTACCTGGAGACTAAGTAGAAAGACGCTTACTCCTTGGAAGGAAAGTTATGACCAACTGAGACAGCATATTAAAAAGCAGAGACATTGCTTTGCCAATAAAGGTCCGTCTAGTCAAGGCTATGGTTTTTCCAGTGGTCATGTATGGATGTGAGAGTTGGACTGTGAAGAAAGCTGAGTGCGGAAGAATTGATGCTTTTGAACTGTGGTGTTGGAGAAGACTCTTGAGAGTCCCTTGGACTGCCAGGGGATCCAACCAGTCCATCCTAAAGGAGATCAGTCCTGGGTGTTCATTGGAAGGACTGATGCTGAAGCTGAAACTCCAATACTTTGGCCACTTCATGCAAAGAGTTGACTCGTTGGAAAAGACTCTGATGCTGGGAGGGATTGGGGGCAGGAGGAGAAGGGGACAACAGAGGATGAGATGGCTGGATGGTATCACTGACTCGATGAACATGATTTTGGGTAAACTCCGGGAGTTGGTGATGGACAGGGAGGCCTGGCGTGCTGCAATTCATGGTGTCACAAAGAGTCGGACACAACTAAGCAACTGAACTGAACTGAACTGAAGTAGAACAGTAAGATCCCTTAGTTATTGCCTTCCATACAGATATCCAACTTCTTAGATATGCTTAATGGAGAATAATTAGTCCTAGATCAAATACTCTGATCCCATCTAACAAATCATAAAAGAGGTACACCAAAAAATCAAACTGTTTCTAAGTAACCACATCCCAGAATAAAGCTCAAGAAGATCTATAGGAATACAAAAATATCCAGTACCCCAAAATATAAAGTTTAAAATGTCTGGCTCCCAATGAAAAATTACCAGGCATGCAAAGAACCAGGAAAATACAATCCATAATGAGGCAAGAAGGCAGTCCTATGAAATTGACACAGAGCTGACACAGATGTTTGAATTAGCAGACAAGGATATAAAAATGGTTATTGTAACTGTATTCCATATGTTCAAAAGTTATGTAGAAACATAAAAGAAATTTTAAAAAAACAAATCAAACTTCCAGTGATGAAAACAAAAAGTCTGAGAGGAAAAATACACTGAATGGGATTAACAGCAGATACGATCTTGCAGAAGGAAAGATAAGTGAACTTGAAAACAAAGTACCAGAAGCTGTCCAAGATAAAGCATAGGGGGGAAAAAAGAATTTAAAAAATACATAAAATGGCATCAGTGAGCTGTGGGACAACTTTAATCAGCCTAACATAGAAATACCTGAAAGAGGTGTGGGAGAGGCAGAAAAAAGTACTTGAAGGAATAATGGTTACTTTAAAAACTTTGATGAAAACAATAAACCAAAAGATGCAAAAGTTCAATTTATTCCAAGCACAAGAAATATGAAGAAAATTATGCCCACCAAATCCAATCATAATCTGTATGGAAAAATTTTAACTATAAATGTAATGTCTTTATTAGATTTAGAACTATTCTCATTATCTATTTCTTTTTGAATGAGCTTTGGCAGTTTGTATCTTTCAAATAACTGGTCCATTTCATTCAAGTTGCAGATTTGGTGAATTCTACCAGATGTTAAAGGAAGAAATGACACCAGTTCTACACAAACTATTTCAAAAAACTGAATAGAAGAGAATATTTTCCAAATAATCAGTTTGTTCTAGTACTATTCAAATACCAAATTGGAAAAAGACATCATAAGAACAAAGATAATCATAGATGAATATCATTTGTGAAAAAGGATGCAAAAAATTCTAAATAATATTTTAACCAAGAAAGTGAAACTATACAAAAAATGATATATCATTGATAAATGGAGTTTGTTTCATGAATGTAAGGTTGGTTTAATATACAAAATCAATAAAATTAATTCACTATATAAAGAGAAAAACTAATAATCTCAATAAATGCACAAAGAGCATATGACAAAATCAACATCCATTTCTTATCAAATCCCTCAGTAAGCTAGTAACAGAAGGGAGGTTTTTCAAATGATGAAGGTCATCTCTGAAAGACCTAACATCATCTTTAACGGTAAAAGGCTTCTGCCTTAACTCAAAAGTAATACAAAAGTGCCTGCTGTACACTCACATTAATCATTAAACTGGAAGCTCTAATCAGTAAAATATTGCAAGAAAAATAAATAAAAGGCACCAGATTGCAGAAGAAAAAATGAAATTGTATTCACAGACAACTGGTTCTGTATGTAGACAATTCAATGGAATCTATGAAAAAGCTACTAGAACCAATCAGTGAGTTAGCTAGATTACAAAATACAAGATGAGTAAACAAAAGACAATTTTATTTCTGTGTATTAGAAATAAAAATTTCAGAAATTAACATTTTTGGAGTATATAATTCATAGTAGCATAAGAAAATATGAACTTCTTAGGGGCAAAATGATAAAAGATTTACAAAATCTGTATGCTAAAAACAATGAAACATTGCTGAGAGAAACGAAAGAAGATCCAAATAAACCAAGAGACATATTGTGTTTGGGTGGTAGAGATATTCAGTAGGGTTAAGATGTCAGTTTTCCCCAAATTGCTCTACAGAGTCAACAGATTCAGAATCCCAGGAGATTTCTTTTTTGAAGAAATTGGCAAGTTAGTTATAAAATTTACATGAAATTCAAAGAATGTAAAATAACCAACATATATTTAGAAGAGAAAAATAGTCTTTAAAGCAAAGCCTTTTACAGCTACATTAATTATGACAGTAGGGTATCGGCAAAAGATAGAAAAATAGATCAATAGAAAAGAACAGAGTCCAGAAATAGATCCACATATATATATAGATGGTTGATTTACTACAAAGAAGCCAAGACAATTCTGTAGAGAAAGGATACTATTCAATAACCAATACAGGAGTGAAAAGATGCCCAAATGCAAAGCATGCATGTGATCCACACCTTTTGCAACAGGCATAAACTCAGAATCATAGACCTAAATGTAAATCCTAAAACCATAGAATTTTCTGAAGAAAAATAATTTCTTAGGGCACTGAAAGGATGTTCCATCAAACAGCAAGAAAAAAATTGATGCATTGTAATATTAGAATTAAACACTTCTACTCTTTGAAAGACACTGTTAAGAATATGAAAAAGCAAGCTACCGAGTAGGAGAAAATAACTACAAATCATAAAGCACCTGTATTAAAAATCTATAAAGTACACTTAAAACTCAATAATAAGAAAAAAACAACCCAATTAAAAATCAACAAAAGATTTTAACAGTTCACCAAAATATGCATATGGCAAATAAGCACACAAAGATGCTCAATATCATTAGTCATCAGGGAAATGCAAATTAACATCAAATCAGTCCACATCTGTTACAATGGCTGAAACTAAAAAGAACAACCATACTGAGGATATGGACAAACTGGGACTGCTGGTGAATATGAAAAATGTGGATCCACTTTAGAAGAAAGTTTGGCAGCTTATTAAAGTTAAACATATACACACCTACCATTATCCAGCCATTCTACTCTTAAGTAGAAATGAAAGCATAAGGAGACTTGTACACAAATAGTCATAGCTTTATTTGTAATAGTTAAAACTAGGAAACGGACCTATTTTTGTTTGAAATTCTGAAAAAGAATTACCCCAGCTCATAGAGGCCTTAGGGGTTTGTGCCAGCGCCACTTGGTTGTTAAGACTATTCCTCTAGTCTGGCTTTCAGAGGGGTGTGGAGAAAAGGGAGTGCTCCTATACCACTGGTGGGAATGTAAATTGATGCAGCCACTATGGAGAGCAATATGGAGGTTCCTTGAGAAAATAAAAAACAGTTTTATGATCCTGCAATCTCACTTCTAGGCATATATCCAGAGAAAATTTTGATTCAGAAAGGCATATGCAGCCAATGTTCTTAGGAGCACTATTTACAATCGCCAAGACATGGAAGCAACTTATATGTCCATCAACCAATGAATGGATAAAGAAAATGTGATATATGTATACAATGGAATCAGTTTAGTCTCTCAGTAGTATTTGACTCTTTGCAACCCCATGGACTGCAGCATGCCAGGCTTCCCTGTCCATCACCAACTCCCGGAGCTTACTCAAACTCATGTCCGTCGAGTTGGTGATGCCATCCAATCATCTCATCCTCTGTCATCCCCTTCTCCTCCTGCCTTCAATCTTTTCCAGCAGCAGGGTCTTTTCCAATGAGTCAGTCTTCACATCAAGTAGCCAAAGTATTGGAGTTTCAGCTTCAGCATCAATCCTTTCAATGAATATTCAGGACTGCTTTTCTTTAGGATGGACTGGTTGGATCTCCTTGCAGTCCAAGGGCCTCTCAATGGGATACTATATACCATATAAAAAGATTAGGTTGGTGCAAAAGTAATTGTGGTTTTGCATTGTTGAAATTTGCTGTTTGATATTGGAATACATTCTTAAATAAATGTGGTTACGTTACACATCATTTCTATGCACATCTCTCACTTTATATATTTTTGCTAATGATTTATTACTTGTTGTTTATTTTATATTTATTTTAGACTAGGGAAATGATGGTAGAAAAAAAATCAAATTCGAGCAATTTTCTTATTCAAGTTCAAAATGGGTTGTAAAGCAGCAGAGACAATTCGAAACACTGACAACGAATTTGGCCCAGGAACTGCTAGTGAACATACAGAGCAGTAGTGGTTCAAGAAGTTTTGCAAAGGAGACGAGAACCTTGAAGATGAGAAGCACAGTGACTGGCCATCGAAGTTGACAACGGCCAACTAAGAGGATCTTCAAAGCTGATTCTCTTACAATTACACAAGAAGTTGCTGAAGAACTCAAAGTCAATTATCCTATGATCGTTTGTCATTTGAAGCAAATTGGAAAGGTGAATAAGCTTGACAAGTTAGTGCCTTGTGAGCTGACCACAAGTCAGAAAAATTGTCATTTTGAAGTTACATCTTCTCTTATTTTGACATTTGAAAAGACCCTGATGTTGGAAAAGATTGAAGGCAGGAGGAGAAGGGAACAACAGAGGATGAGATGGTTAGATGGCATCACCGACTCAATGGACATGAGTTTGTGTAAACTCCAGGTGTTGGTGATGGACAGGGAGGCCTGGCGTGCTGCGGTTCATGGGGTCGAAGGGAGTCAGACACGACTGAGTGACTGAAGTGAACTGAACTTCTCTTATTCTATGCAACAACAACAAACCATTTCTCAATTGGATTGTGATGTGTGAAGAAAACTGGATTTTACACAACAATCAGTAATGACCAGCTTGTCATTACTGTGGTTGAACTGAGAAGAAGCTTCAAAGCACTTCCCAAAGACAAACTTGCACCAGAAACAGGGTCATGGTCACTGTTGGCAGTCCTGCCCGTCTGAGCCACTACAGCTTTCTGAATCCTGGTGAAGCCATTACATCAGAGAAGCATGTTCAGCAAATCAATGAGATGCACCAAAACCTACAACTCCTGAAGCTGGCACTGGTCAACAGAATTGGCCCAATTCTTCTCTGTGACAACATGTTGCACAACCAATCCTTCAAAGATTGAACAAATTGGGCTACAAAGTTTTGCCTCATTTGCCATATTCACCTGACCTCTCAACAATCGACAACCACTTCTTCAAGCATCTCAACAACTTTTTTGCAGGGAAAATGCTTACACAACCAGAAGGAAGCAGAAAATGTTTCTAAGAGTTTGTCGAATCCCAAAGCACAAATTTTTATGCTACAAGAATAAACAAACTTATTTCTCATTGGCAAAAGTGTGTTGATTGTAATGACTCCTTTTTTGATTAAGTACATCTTTGAGCCTAGTTATAAAGACTTAAAATTCATGGTTCAAAACTGCAATTACTTTTCAAAAAGCTAAGAATAAAATAATGCCATTTGCAGCAACATGGGTGGATCTAGAGATTATCATATTAAGTAAGTCAGATGGAGAAAGACAAATATCATGACATCACTTATGTGTGAATTCCAAAAAAATGATACAAATACACTTATTTACAAAACATAAATAAAATCACAAACATAGAAAACAAAATTATGGATAATGGAATGGGGAAGAGATAAATTAGGAGCTTGGGATTAACATATATACACTACTATATATAAAATAGGTAAACAACAAGCACCTGATGCCTTGTAGTAATTTATATTGAAAAGAATATACGTATATGCATGTATAATGGATTCACTTTGCCGTACACTTGAAACTAACACACCATTGTAAGTTACCTATACTTCAATTAGAAATATATTTTTAAAGTTATTTCTTTTACTCAACTATGGGTCCTTCTCTGGTTCACTGGTTTGGTTAAAAAAAAAAAAAAGCACATTTGTCAATTACATGTTCAGACAGACATATACACACACAATTTTTTTGTAAGGCCTTTGCAATATTCTTTTCAATCCTGTCACTTCATTCCCAGGCCAGGTTTCATTCATTTTAGACTCTGTAGTTTCAAGATTATTCTAGCTTCCAACCCTCTCTTGTGAGGTAAGAAGTCCAAGGATGTAGAGTTAGCAAATGTCAATAATATATTTCAAAGGGATTGGGATATATTAATTGAAAGTTGTTATTCTTCCTGTAATAGAAGAATTGGTTGAAATGCTGAATTTCCTTTAATGAAAGGTTTTGATACCTTTCATTGGTAAAATGGGTTACTGCCAAAGAAATCTAAATAACTAATAGCTTGGTGTATGGTAGGAATTTCTACAAAAACACCTGAACAGCAGGAGGTGCAGGTATTTTTCAAAGTAAAAGAGGCCTGAAAGCAAAAGGGTCATGCACCTTGCAGTAAGGTGAGACATCAGTTATGCCCCATGGGCTGTTCAAAGGGGTAGAGCAGATGTAAAGAAGGGGAAACTGGAATGGAGCCACAAACCACAGGCCTTTATTTCATTCATAGAGCAGACACAGCACAGAGCAGATGGTCCCTTACTTTGATGAATGATCAGAAAGGAAGCCCATGGATGCCATAGAGAGTAGGAGAGAACAAAATGCTTTTGGGTACCATGGATCAAAGAGAGCTCCAGATGGAATGATTAGCTTCCTCTTCTCAAAACTCATCAAGAAATTGAAATTGGAAAGGATTGTCAGTAAAGAGACACAGAGGATCAAACAGTGAATAGTATGGGAATGAAACCCCTCTTCCTTATCAAGCTTCCATTCCAGTCACACAGATCTACATGCTTTCTTTTCAGAGTCTTTGCCTCCACTATTTCTTCTTTTTGAAAATCCCTTTGAATCATCACACTGATTTCATGTCTACTGAAAAAGTATAAAAGTAAACCTGAAGGAGTCTCACTTTTCTTTGTTCTCATTCCCTGAAGGGTTATTTTTTTGTGTGTGTGCTACCATCACACTGTGAAAGTGAATGGCTGAGTCATGTCTGACTTTTTGTGACCCCCATGGACTGTAGCCCATTAAGGCTCCTCGGTCCATGGAATTCTCCAGGCAAGAATACTAGAGTGGGTGCCATTTCCTTCTCCAGGGGATCTTCCCAACTCAGGGATTGAACCTGGGTCTCCCACAGTGCAGGCAGATTCTTTACCATCTGAGCCATCAAGAAACACCTTCCATCACATTAAAAGATGGCAAAAATTCTAGACAAAGTATAAATTGTTTCAAAATATTTAGTTTAGTTCAGTTATCTGTAAAATTTATTTTTGCAAAGATAAAAACCATGCCAATCTGATTGAAGACCATTGTTGAGAACATTAAAATATTTATGATGTATCTTGTAATTTGTATCTGAAAAATAAGCATTTGACCCTGCTAGTTTCTAAGCATATGCAAATGTCACTAAGAAAACAATTAAGAAATTCTATTTGCTTTCCATTGGAAGCTTATTCTCTGCTTTGGAGAAGTATCTTATGTTTAGAGTCTATATATAGACACTCCATTGTCTGTTACTCTGCTTCTTGGCTTCTGAGCTAGACACTCTAGCTTAAGCTAAATCATCCCATCTTTAACCACGTGATAAGCCCAGGCCCAACCTGAGCCACCACTTCTACAAGTGTGCCAGACCCTGGGATCCTTCCCCTGACCTTTTCTCCCACTGCAACTTCTTCCTCTGGAGCAAGCGCAGCTGATCCAACCCAGGCTGAGGGATGTCTGGCATAGTCAACCCTGTACATGATCTGAGGTCAATTCTCTCCTCCCCCGACAAGGCCTTCTTTTTCTCCCCCACATCCCCTTAGTTCTCCATCTTCTCCAGGACACTTTCTTTTCTTCTTTCAAGGCCTCTCTTCCTCTCTTCTTCCTGCCTAGCTCCTCCTCATTAGTGAGGTTCTTGTGCTTAAATACTGTGACTCAATCCTCCATAACACTTCCTACATTCCTATCAAAAGTACACAGGAACCAGTGATTCTAAACCCCTCCCTTCCTTGGTAGGAAATGTATCTGTGCTGAAATAGTCTATGCCTTTTATTTTTTTAAGTGCAAACCAAAACAAAATCAAACCTCAAAAAAACAAAAATCCAAAAAACTCACTCAGGGACTTACTTCCCTGGTTGTCTAAGACTCAGTGCTTTCACTGCTGTGGTCCTAGGTTCAATCCCTGGTCAGGGAATTAAGATCCTTCAAGCCACACACACACACAGAAACCAAAAAACCCACTACTCAGCTGAGGCAGATTTCTGGCTTCCATACACATTCAAAGTAAACATGTAGAAAAATGGTCTGTTATGGATTCACTCGTATCTGAATGGGCCTCCTAGGAATGCATTACTTTAGCCTTTAACCTCTCCCATTTGGGGTCTTCTTCTGCAGGCTTATCTCCCTGACTCTTTATTCTCACAGTAACCAGAGTTTCCCAGAGGTTCTCTTTAGAGTTTTCAGCTTCATTATGTCATAAGAAAATATCGTATCTACCCACCACCTGCGTCTTTTCCCTTTGGATCTGTGCATCATGAGACAGATGCAGTGTTAAGGAACTAACCCATTTATCAAAGAGTGAATGCATCCTTGGGAGTGTCTGGTATTCTAAGTCACCATCTACAATAGGCCACATGTAAATGGCAGCATTTTTCTTCATTAATCAAGATTAATGAAAGATTAATCAAGATTTTAGAAAAACATTCATGCCTAACAGCTTCAGAATCAGAGGTCATGATGGAACACTAATTTTAGAAAGATGGTTATAATCTTTAGGTTTAGATTATTTTTTGAATCCCTAAATTCCATGGAGTATACTCCCAATTATTAAAAATCCCTTTTAAGGAAGTAAAATTCAAATGAGCTATTTCTGTACTCTTTTCTCATTTCTTCACTGGAAAAAAAATTATTTTTCCCATAATGTGAACAAAACTCCCTCAGGAGTCTTTTTCCCCTCCCTTTATTGATGTATACATGAATCATCATTGTACTATTTACTGAATATTCTCAAAGTAAACACTGTTATGTAAAGGGGAGCCAGAGCGAGAACAAGAAGCAACCCTTAGAAGCTTTCCTATGCTTCTTTCCAGTTAGTGTACACCCAACCCAGGTAACAATGACCTGACTTCTAACATCACGTGTTTTTTGGCCGGTTTTTGAAACTTACATACCTGATGAATATTTACTCTTTTGGGTCTTGCTTCTTTCACCCAACCTAATATTAGTGATTTCTTTTCCATGGAGATGGTCTTGATCCCTGTCTCCTGCACAATGTCACGAATATCAGTCCATAGTTCATCAGGCACTCTAGTCCCTTGAATCTATTTCTCACTTCCACTGTATGATCATAAAGGATTTGATTTAGGTCATACCCGAATGGTCTAGTGGTTTTCCCTACTTTCTTCAATTTAAGTCTGAATTTGACAATAAGGAGTTCATATTCTGAGCCACAGTCAGCTCCTGGTCTTGTTTTTGTTGACTTTATAGAGCTTCTCCATCTTTGGCTGCAAAGAATGTAATCAATCTGAAAAATTGAAAAGCAGAGACATTACTTTGCCAACAAAGGTCCATCTAGTCAAGGCTATGGTTTTTCCAGTGGTCATGTATGGATGTGAGAGTTGGACTGTGAAGAAAGCTGAGCACCAAGGAATTGATGCTTTTGAGCTGTGGTGTTGAAGACTCTTGAGAGTCCTTGGACTGCAAGGAGATCCAACCAGTCCATTCTAGAGGAGATCAGCCCTGGAATTTCTTTGGAAGGAATGATGCTAAAGCTGAAACTCCAGTACTTTGGCCACCTCATGAGAAGAGTTGACTCATTGGAAAAGACTCTGATGCTGGGAGAGATTGGGGGCAGGAGGAGAGGGGATGACAGGATGAGATGGCTGGATGGCATCACTGACTCGATGGACGTGAGTCTGAGTGAACTCCGGGAGTTGGCGATGGACAGGGAGGCCTGGCATGCTGCGATTCATGGGGTTGCAAAGAGTCAGACATGGCTGAGCGACTGAACTGAACTGAATGTTAGCGAGGTTCACCCATGTTGATGCATGTAACTCAGTTAGATTATTGTCATTGCTGTTTGGTACTTCTTTATATACATAGAACACAGTTTATTCATGCATCCTGTTATTGATGAATATTTGGTTTATTTTCACTTATCACTTGAATAATTTTACTATAAACATTCTTGTACATGTCTTTTGATCATCAGATGTATGTATTTCTATTGGTATGCACCTAAGGTAGAATTAGTAGGTCATGGGATATACATATATTCATTTTTAATATGCAGTATCAAGCAATTTTCTATTTGTGTTATACTAATTTACACTCCCACCAGCACTGTATGAGAGTTCCACTTGCTTAACATCTTTGCCAATTTATTCTGGGGGCTGTGTAGTAGGGTCATAGTGAGGTTTTAATTTAGATTTCCCTGAAGAACTATTGGTTTTGAATACACTTGCTACATTTATTGGCTACTTGGATGTCATCTTTTTCAGCATACTTTTTCAAGCCTTTTGGCCTTTTAAAATTGTGATTATTTTTCCTGTGATTTGTAGATTTGTAGGTGTTCTTTGTGAGTCCTTTGTCAGATACAAGTTTTGCAAATACAATTCCCACTTATCCTTTCCACAAACTATTTTTGTTACGGTAGCCCTAACAATCTGATATATACACTTTAAGTCAAAACATTAAATTTCATTTATTTTATAATCATTTCATAGAAGGCCAAGGCCTTTATTTTGAATCTACTGACCAGAACTGCAAATTTTCTTTCTAACCACACCCACAATTCACACAAAGTATTGTCTATGATTTTCATTTCTGATTTCTTTCAGTCAAGACATAAAGATACATGTAAAGCAACTTACATGATATATATCTTTGGACCTTTTTACTTTCAATCTTTTATGTACTTAAAGCGTGTCTCTTTTAAGTAGCATACAATTGTGTGTGTGTTTTTAACACAAGTCAGATGATTTTAGTCTGCAAAATGGAATATTTAGTCCATTCATATTCATACAATTTTTATTTTTTTTAAGATGTTATTTTGATGTATAACCATTTTTAAAGTCTTAACCGAATTTTTTACAGTATTACTTCTGTTTTATGTTTTTAGTTTTGGCCATGAGACATGTGGAATCTTAGCTCCTCAATCAGGGAATGAACCTACAGCCCCTGCATTAGACTCCCAGGGAAGTCCCTAGTCTGTTTATATTTAATTCAATTACTAATACACTTGAGTTTAAGCCTACCATTTTACAATTAGTTTTCTTCTTTTGTTGCTATAAAAACAACTATATCTATTAGCTAAATAAAATCTGCTCTTAAATCCATCCACTGATTTTTAAAATTCAGTTATTGTACTTTTCATTTTAGAATTCCAACTCAATTATTTGTATAGATTCCAGTTCTCTGTTGAAACTTTTCACCTTGTCTTATATTTTCTTGAAAATATTTGTCATAGTTAGTTAACAACTCATAACTCTAATAAATGCTTTTCCTTATAGGTCTTTTAAATATTTTTTCCCTAAGTGTTTTTTTTTTTTTTTTTCTCTTGATCAATTGATCTTGCTCACTGGAATGTCTGATACTTTATCCAATGCCAGCATTGAGTACTAAATATCTGCCTGCAATGTGGGAGGCCTGAGTTCAATCCCTGGTTTGGGAAGATCCCGTGGAGAAGGGAAAGGCTACCCACTCCAGTGTTCTGGCCTAGGGAATTCCATGGGGTCACAAAGAGTCGGACATGACTGAGTGACTTTCACTTTTACTCTTAGTTTGCAGTCCTTGAGGGGTCCCACGTGAACGCCTGAGTATTTACCAGATACTTAACACTTTCGTATACTCGAATATCTAATTTTTTAATCCCATAAAACTGCTAAAAGTTTCCCTCAGTATATTAATTTCTTGGCTGCTTTATATATGGAAACAGCTTGATGGAAAAAGCAGTACCAAATGTTATTCTCATCTTTTTTGTTCTTCTATTATTTGGAAGAGCTTGAACCCTCTATTCCTAGCTGTCTTATAGCTTTCCAGTGTCATCAAAATATTTTCTTCAATTTATCTAACTTTTTAAGTTATTATTGTTGGGGTGTTGGTCAGATACAAACTATTCTGTCATCACTAGAAGTGAAAGCTGCTAGTAGAAATTATCATAGTAAAGTCTATCATATCTAAATTGAAGTGTGCACTTTTTAATATAATATTTAGCTCATTAACACTAAAGGATGACAATATTCAAATTAATACTTAGGGATAATACTTAGGAACTGCTGTAGAAATTATCATAGTAAAGTCTATCATATCTAAATTGAAGTGTACACTTTTTAATATAATATTTAGCTCATTAACACTAAAGGATGACAATATTCAAATTAATACTTAGGGATAATACTTAGGAACAATCTTTTAAAAGTGACCCTAAAGATAATGAGATTTCTGTTTTTAAGGGATTTTCTTTTAAACTCTTTACATTGTTCACTCTTTTAAATAACGCAGTGATAAACATCATTGGATGCATACTTTTGTGTCATAATGTCTTGAGTAGGCTTCTAAAGGCATAGTTTCTTGATCAAAGTTATAAGCATTTTAAAAGTTCTGCTACATTTTTGCCCTATTGTCTCCAGAAAGGTTTGGCTATTTACATGCTAATAATTAGGCTTAACTTTAAATGCATATCTATAACTTTGTACTTTTTCTAATTTAAGAAGAAACGAGAAAAAATATTGATCCTGGAAAGTATTTTTCCCTACCCATCTAGCCATAAAATTTTATAAAGGGAATTTTATTTTGTTCTTTACACACAACAAAAGATCTCTTTGAGCCTGATTCAAAGTGTATTAAAGTTTATTCCTAAAGATCTTTTATTTCTAACAAAATGTTTGAGTTTGTATCAAAGAGGGGGCTCCCATGAAGTCCACATTGTAACATTAAATGCCTCAGTAATTGCTCAAGTAGAGGTCTGGTAAGCAAAGTCTAACAAGTAAAAAGGTACTCAAGTTTTGCACATGGTTTAAGATTTCCAACATATCTGGGTGGCATGACAGTGCTCATGCATCTTCTGTTGCTATCCATTGGGAAAGCACCATTTGAGTCCATTTAATAAGAGTTAGTATATGGCTCGGTTTGGTTTACATGATGTGGAAGAAACTTGGGATCTGAACTTTGAAATGACAGGACCAAATATTTGTGTGACTACCTCTTTAAAAATCTATAAGAATATGGGGTGGCCTAGGGCATCTCAGCAAGGGAGGCTGACTTTGAATTACCAGACAGCCTATTATGAAGTGTTGAAAGGAGAAAGAAAAACAAATAATAAAGTTACAAAATAAAGTTTATTTTATCAAAATTAAAACTGCTTCCTTCTCCCCACTTCAGAGCAATCTTGAGATGGAACAGTCTGAGGATTACATTGCTATATCCCTTAGCAGTTAGTTTCACAGCAGGAGGTGCCTGCTATAGACAAAATTATAGGGTTAGGAATGTTCACAATTCAGCAACCTCATTGGCTTGACTATTCCTCAAGGCTTTTGAATCAAATATTTATACATCTAAATGGGAGAAAAGAAAAGAAAATGGTTCATAAAGAGAGTCCCAGAGCATGTATTATTAAAATAACAGATGGAAATATTATATTTTTGAAACATTCTTTCTATGAAGAAGTCTTTTGAAGTGTGTTTTGGTAGGATAAACTGAGCCAAAAGTAGAGGAGAGAGAGAAAAGAAAAAAAAGTTTTATTTTCAAATATTTAGTGTCAGCAGTGTACAAAGTTAGCACTTTCCAAAAAAGGCAAGTCTCAAAATGCACTGCAGCACAATGTGTTTGCAAAATCTCTACTTTACATAACAGTCCCAGGGGAGGAATAATTTGGAAAATTCTTGATTGTCCTTGTTCAGCTTGTGTGTATAGTCTCTGGAATCTTGACCTCTGAAATCTTTACAGAGGGAGCATGTCCTCTCCACACCGAACTTTTCATGTTTCCTAAACTCACTGAAACCTAAGCTAAGACTCTGGGCATTGTCTCATAAAAGCTATCGGCCACCTCGTGCTTGCTGAGATTTGGGGGCAGATTAAGAGTGTGGATTTTATGCGACATGGCCAGTATTGCTGGGTCATCTAATCAGGGTTTAAAGAATAAAAATAGAGGCGTGAAATGCAAGGCAAAAAGCAAGAAAGCCAGGGAGAAGGCCAAATGAAAAGTTCATCACACTTGCTTTATTTTCCTCTACATGGGAGCTTGTACCCTTGACAAAATCAATAGTTCAGAAATATTCTGTTCTTTCCAGGAAAAATACCCCATTACTAAGCCATCAATTTGAATTTCTCCATCATTTAGCTTTCGGGACATGGTTCAGTTATCCTGCTAGTCTCAGCTATTAACTGGATCTGCTATATGATGATGTGATTTATTGCGTGGCAGCTGGCAGTTACTCTAGCCAAAGAAAGAATTCACAGGAACATGATTATTCTGACCTTGTTTCCAGATACAATCTATCTGACAGGAATCTGAATGCAACTTCTGTTCGACTCTATTCTTATAAGAACAAAATAGGAAGACTAGCCTGGGAGAAGGGGTAATGGTAATGATTCGACAAATAATGAAAGTTCATTTGCATATCAGGTGATCTAAGTACTGCAGAGTTTGAGGACTTGGTTTTTGTATACATGCCCTAAATATCAAACAATGACCAGTCAGCAAAGCGTGAAAAAAAAAATCCAGTGATGTATGACTTCTGAAAAAAATCAAAGTGAGCAATCAGATGACAAATTCTACTGAAAGGTAAAGGCAAGAAAGAGAAAAAAAGAGAGCGACTCCCTCCTGCCCACCAGTGGGGGCCACCTCAGGGCAAAGCAAGGAAATGTTTTAATAGTGGCTCCTTAGGTGACAGCATCTGCTCAGGGAACTGACTCAGAAAGCCCTAGAAACTCAGGGTTCCAGGCGGCAGCAGAAAAGACTCTTGGCAGAGCCGCTTCCTGTGCCTCTTTTGATCACAGGGCTCAGGCCTTGGAAAGGTTTTCACCAGCCTGTGGTTTCCTGGTTGTGCGTCAGTACATTCTGGCTGAAACACTTCACTTCCTTCAGGCCAGCCTCTCCACCAGCGGCTCCCAGCTTCATGGTTCACTTTCTCCAGCTTTGAACTAGACTCCAAGGACACTGCTGGCTGCGGCAGGAACCCTGAATGAGAGGACTGCAGCTGCGATGCTAGCTAGCTCTCTCCTACTTGAGACAGAGATCCTAAGTGGAAAAAAATTAATGGAGCCATACCAAAAGTCCACTCAAGTATTGAAGCATAGAAAATTCTCTGGTTCCCACACAATCTCTTTTCAAAGACAGTCTGCAAAACAGAATTACCTAGACAAGTAATAAAAATACAGAGATTCCCAACCCAATATCAGACCTTCTAAATCAGAATCTCTAAATGGAGACTGGGAACCTGTGTTCTTAAGAATCTCCTGCACAATGCTGACATATAATCACTGTCTAGTATAATATGCCCAATTTTATAAATCAGGAAACTCAGATCCAGAAATGTTGAGTAACTTTGCTAAGGTAAAACAGGTTCTAACCATGCTCTTAACCATGGAGTGTCCTTTTGTGCTTTGATCCTATATAACTCTCCAAAGAAAACTCATTCTGCTTACACAGAGCCCTTTTTAAATCCAACTACCCTCAACTCCCCAGGTGACACAGTGGTAAAGAATCTGCCTGCTAAAGCAGAAGGTGCAGGAGATGTGGATTCAATCCCTGGGTTGGGAAGATCTCCTGAAGTAGAAAATGGCAACCCACTCCAGTGAGTTGGAAAATTTGCTTGGAAAATTTCATGGACAGAGGAGCCTCTCAGGCTACAAAACGCGGTGGCAAAAAGTCTGACATGGCTGAGTGATTGAGCATATACCATCAACTCAGGTCATATTAGAAAACATATAAGATCAGAACAGCTATCAGAAAAAAACATGTGGTACTTTTGTTTACCTATTTTGGGTGAGGAGGTGTATGTATAAAAGAATCTGAGACACTGGAAGTTCGGATAGCTCACACACACACACAAAGGAATTCCTCAGACACTTCAGTGAATAATAAATTATATACAGTTATTCAAAAATGTCAGGGTTATCTATAGATCAAGATTATTGTTGGGTGATTTGGGGGATTGATAGAGATTAGGAAGGACTGAACAGAAGACTAGAGAATTTCCCAAAGAAAATGGGTGATTCTCCTCTTGAAACATTAGTTTGTAATGGATCAGAACCATTGTAAGTTGAAAATTGTACCAAAAATAATATATGATTTTATCATCCGCATATTTATAGGCCAGCATTTAGATTGTGCCAGGAGTCACAGACTATCTCAGAGGAGTCATAATCCCATGTGATTAAGTACTTAATGGTAAAACCATGGAAGAAAATTTTTAAAGAGTACAAGAATAAAAATTGTGGTTGCTAATACAATTTCTGGAGTCAGATATATATGAGTCAAAATCCCAGATCTACCGCTGACTAGCTGTGTGGCCTTGAGGAAGTTATTTAACTTCCATGAGTCTAATTTCCTCGTCTATAGAATGAAGCCTGACAGGGCACTTAAAAATATTAAAGTATGGTGGTGGGTGGAGAGAAGGAGTAATTGCAGAGAGAGTGTGTTGAGGTTATTGAAGAAAACAAAAGGCAAAGGGTAAAATACAGGTAAACCAAGATTATCCAAGGAGAAATATATCTAGATTAATAAAACCTGAAGAGTAACAAACTAAAAATATTTGTATAATAATTAATTTAAAAACTTAAGCTGAGCTTTTTCACCAAATCTACAGAATCTTGAGACCATGGACAAACTATATCCAGCCTAAGGAGTACGGAAAGATTATTGAACCTGAAATATAATATCTGCATTGGATCAGCTCCACAAAATTAAGAATTTTATCTGCTTTGTTCACTCTTGCACTCAGTGTTTAGTTACAAAATGCATGAATGGATTGATGGGATCTAATAAGGACCAAATACCTTAATAAGGGAGGGGACTGATGAATATGTAGTGAATGTATAAATACCACTGTACTTCTGGGTGATGGTCTATCCACGGTGCAGCTAAGCCATTTCTGTTAGCCATGACAACCAAGGGATGAAGAAAGCTACCCTATTATGTTGCTGCCAAAACACCTTGAGTGTGACCATGATGCCAATGAAATTGAGGAACAATTGCCTAGAGAGAGGTTCTAATATTAGTAACAAACTGCCCAATAAATAGAAGATATTACTGATACTATCTCAATTTAGATGGCATGTCAAGAAAGTCAAAAGTTTGCTCTAAACATCTCTAAAATAATGCTATAATGTAATGAAGATTTGGTGGATAGGGTGTTGGAAGTAGACAGCAATTTAATAAATCCTTCTTGTATTAGAATTGGAAGTTATTAATTTTTAGAAAGACAAAGAAGAAGGAAGGAGAGAAGGAAAGGGGGAGGAAGCAGAAAGGAGGGGCAAAAGAGGAAGATGAAAGACGGAAAAGAAACCAACAAAGAGAGCATAGGATCATCTATTTAAACCAAATTGTAAGCAAGCAGAAAACTATACTTATCCTCTAATCTATTTTCTCTTAAAATATTCTTAGCATAACAGTCCAGTTAGTGACTATAAAATGAATCAAGCTGTCACAGAGAACAAGAGTTCCCACTTTGCAGCTGACTGCAGTGGACCCAGTGTCTTGGTCAGTGGAAGTGATGTGGCGTGCTGGTTAGGAGCTCAACTTGATGTCAGAGAGGTCAGAGTTTTGCATCTCCCTAATTCTGTGAATTCAAACAAGCCACTTACCAGGACTAAGCCTCAGACATTTTGTTTTTCTTCAAAAGGGAGATAATAAAACATATCTCATAGGAGTTTTATAAAGTTTGATCCAGAATCTGGTATACTCTTAAAGGCTCAACAAAGGCTATCTATCCATTTTCATCATCATCATTGTTGTTAATATTATTGAGATATTGAAATACCTCAGATATATCACTTAAAAATATGTTATGTCAATTGGTCTGGAAAACGGAGCTGCAAAACACATTCATTGCTGGGTCCCATGGGAGGGAGAAGGATCCGAAAGCTGTAATCCCCCGCAGCAGTTGGGATAGCTATATTTAGCTTTTATATATAGCCTTAAGCTCACAAAATGCATGCAACTTTTATTATCCTTTGCAATCGACCCTCTGGTTACACAGAATAAATTTTACCTTTTGCTGATGGAGCAATGAAAGCAAAGAAAAATAAATACTTGGCCTGGGATCATAAGATGAGCCATAATTATCATAATTCCCCAAATCCCAGTCCCAGGTCCAGCCAAACAAACTAGTGTTTCCATGAGGTTAAACAGTGAGTCAACCCTAGAGATATTTGGGACAATTTTAAAACAATCCAAATAGACTTTGTATTTCTTATTTGTACAAAAGAGTGAACTGAAACAGAGGAATCAAGAATACAAGGCAGTGTAGCAAAGGAAGCAAAAAAATCGTATAAGTTCTGCTGTAAAAACAAAGTACATTTGATTCATGAGCTATAGGAAGATTATTCTGCCAACAGAGAACCAAAAGAGTGAGGTCAGTTTCAGAGAAAAGTTATTAACATAGTCTGTGTGGTTACTAAGGTGATTGCATGGAGACCTAAAATTTTTTTAATAAAATAAGAAGTATTGAATCAAATTCTATCAGTAATTGAACTGCTTTATGGAAAACACTATGTGTTTTCAAATGGAGATATATAATCTAGCCCTACAGAATGGTTTTGAGGACAAAATAAAAGTGGGTTCTTTTAAGTGTTTTAAAACCTTTATCCACTCAAAAAAAGAAACACCCTGGGAAAAATGTAACCCTAAATCTTACTGTCTTTTATCCACAAATAGATGTCTATCAACCCCTAGGTATTAGATATTATAAAGGATTCAAAGACATTAAAACATGAATTCTACACTCAAAAATTTTATTAAAAGGGTAAAACAAAAGAATATAATTATATAAAGATAAATACGATATATTTTGATAGATTACTAAATGATAGAAGGCTGCTGTAGAAATTTATTCATTGTGATGAGAGACTGCTAAAAGCCAGAATGTCAAGGAAAGCAAAATAAAAGGAAGTTGGATTTGAGATATGACCTGAAGGATTTAAACTGTTAAAATGAAAGTGTAGAGGGGTTTCTATTACACTGAAGAGTTAGAAATCTATTTTATGAACACTGGAGTTAAAAATCTAAAAATTTTTGTCTAGAAATGAATCTTTTGGAAGACTCATCTAGCAGAATTGGTTTGGATGCAGATTATATGTAAGAAGACTCATTAGAAGATTATTTATCAAAGTGGAAATATAATAACAAGAACATGAAATACTGTGGTGGTTTTGGGAATTAAAATGAAACAAGTACATGAGAGTTCTTTTGAGAGATTTGGGGAAAAACCTACAAAATCTGATAATAGATTAGGTGTAGAAAGCAAAGCTATGGATAAAAATTAGGCAAACATGACTATGGCTTTAAGCCTAAGACTAGAAAAATATGGTACCATTTATAGACCCAGGATATCAAATGGAGAATGTTTTGGCAACTTTTAAGAATAAAAGTTTTGGTACAGTGGTTTGGGAGTATATTAGTATACTTTAATAGCTGTAGAAATTAGTTCTGGCAGGTATGCTCAGAGATGTCACAGAAAATCAGGGATTGACTCAAGAAAAATTAGAGACTAGGAACCAAAGAATTTAGTATTACATTTGAAAAATCTCAACTGTCTGTAAAGATGTTATCTACCTTGTAGAGACAGCATCATCCATTATGACATAAGCTGTATATCAATTTCACATGGCCGTAGGAACATAAACAGCAAAATCTGCTTATATATTACAAAACTCAGGCACCCCTATGTCTTTCAAAAGGGTATGTGGAATATGCCAACAAAACAACTTTTTGCTATAATATATTTTAAAAAAGATAATTTATTGTCCTCATAACTGATGACAAATACCTTAATTATTGTGGTAGGCAGCATGATGGTTCCCCAAATATGTCTATGTTTTAATTCTTGGAGCCTATGAATAACTTACCTTACACTGCTAAAGAGACTTTGCAGGAGTGATAAAGTTATGAATCTTGAGGTGAGGTTAGCCTGGATTATCCAGGTGATCCCAATATAATCACGGGACATTCTTTTAGTGAAAAAGTAGGGCAGAAGAATCAGAAAGAGACTTGAAGATGTTATGCTCATAACTTTAAAGATGGAGAATGTGGCTATGAGCCAAGGAATGCAGGAGACCTCTAAAAGCTGGAAAGGGCAAAGAAACAGACTCTCCCTTAGAGCCTCTAAAAGGAATGCAGCCCTGTCAACACCTTGATATTGCCCAATGAGACTCGTATTGAACTTCTGACCTACAGAACTGAGAGATAAAAATTTTGCTTGTAAAGTCACTATGTTTCTGGTAACTTGTTACAGAAGCAATAGGAAATTCATATAATAATATTACATATATTTCCTGAGTAATAATTGGCTACTGAAGAAAATTTAGAAACTATAAAAAATTTTTAATAATATGAAGATCAAAATTACTTCTCTGACCATTACAGAATAACTACCATAACTTGCCTTTCTACCATAAAAAAAAAAAAACTAGAAAACAACAAAATATTGGAAATGTAGAAAACAATTGTTTTCAGACGAAAAATCTCACTCTACAAGAAGTGAAGAAAATGAAGTGAACTCTATAATCCTCCAGCTTTCTCTCTGAAAACACTTTTGAGACCACATTTGTACTCCAGTCATCCAAAATGAAGAGACTTTATTGAACACGCATAGCATGGAGTAGAGACTCAAGAACTTGACACTGCAGTTGTTGGAGAAAATTAACTCTAGAGGAGAGACAACTCTAGATTTTCATTAAGGAAACTTTTTTAAAGAAAAAAAAGAACTGGAACCTCAATTAAAATTAAATCTAGAGGAGAGACGACTCTAGACTTTCATTAAGAAAGAACTAAGTGGAACCACAATTAATATTACTGACATTCTAAACAAAATTCCACATTCTTTAAAATTAAAAAAGAAAAAAACACTATTTCCTTAATAAAAAAAAAAAAAGAAATATAACATACAGGAAACTTTATTGAATTTACTATCTCAGCTTCCCCTCATGGGTCTCACATATCCTTATTATATAATGTTAATAAGAGAAAAGAGAAAGGAAGAGGATAGAATCAAAAGGTGAGTCTTAGGGTGGAAGTTTGAAAAATCTTATTAAGAAGTAAGATGAACAAAGAAAATATTGATAGGGACAAATCATAGGATTCACCCCAGCAAAGTGGAAATCATTAGATGGTTATTAAAATGTGGGATGCACAAAACAGACACTGATGAAGTTAAAGCAAAGGTTTTAGTACAGCACTACCAAAAGCTGGGTGGACTAAAGGAACTCTCTGCTGGCCACCCCCCATCCCCAAAACTGAAGAAAACAAAATGCCCAAACTTATGTTAGTGTAATAGTCACAATCAAAAGTACTAGATAAACAAAAGAGCTTGGAAATTCAACTCATAACCAAGGAAAAAATGAATCAATAGAAACAGGTGCAAAAGTGACAGAGATGATAGAATTAGCAGATAAGAATATTAAAATAGCTATAACAAATATGATCATAAATTTAAAGTAAAACAGGAACATAAGAACAAGGGAAGTGGAAATGGTACAGATGAATCAAAATGAACTTCTAGAGATCCTAAATATGTATGCAGTTAAATCACAGAGATTCAAAAGCATATAAAACACAAATTTAAAAATGAAATGAGAAATAGAAAAATCCACAACTATAGTTGGGTGCAAAAACACATCTGTCCTAGTAATAAAACAAGCTGATAGAAAAATCAGTCTAGAAGGTTTGAACAACACTACCAACAACTTGAAGCCTATATGACACGTATCAACAATGGCAGGATAGACACTGCTTTCAAGTACAAACGGAACATTTACCTAGAGAAGCTACATGCTGGACTATAAAACACATTTATATAAACTAAAAAGGACTGCACTCATACAGAGTATATCCTCTGACTTCAACAAAATTAAATAAGAAATTAGTAATTTAAGATATGTAAAAAAATTCCCGTGTATTTGGAAATTTAACAACATACATCTCAATAAGCAGTGTTAAAGATGAAAATTGCAAGGCAAATAAGATAATATTCAACTTTATGAATATGAAAACAGCATATCATTTAGCTGGGATGCAGCTAAAGCAGAGCCTGGAGTTAAATTTATAGCTTTGGTCCTTATATTAGGGAAAAAAAAAAAAAAAGCCTGCCATCAATGATCTAAGTTTTCATTTTAAGGGGCTGGAAAATGATGGAACTAATAAGCATAAAAGCAATATAAAGGAGAAAATAATAAAGACAAGAGCAAAAATCAGTGAAACAGAAGATAAAATCAAGAGAGAAAAATTAAACATCTAAGGGCTACTTCTTTAAAAGGATCCATAAAATTTATAAAAGGATCGCTGCAGTCCATGGGGTCGCTAAGAGTAGGACACGACTGAGCGACTTCCCTTTCACTTTTCACTTTCATGCATTGGAGAAGGAAATGGCAACCCACTCCAGTGTTCTTGCCTGGAGAATCCCAGGGACAGGGGAGCCTGGTGGGCTGCCCTCTATGGGGTCACACAGAGTCGGACACGACTGAAGCAACTTAGCAGCAGCAGCAGCAGCCATGTTGATTAAGACAAACGTTTTTGCTAACCATAATGGAAAAAATACTAAATTGACTTAATTAAAAAAATTTAGAAACCAACATCTGCTCTTCAAATGACATCACTAGGACATTAAAATGCAAGCCATAGACTGGGAGAAAATGTCAGTAATATGATAATACTATATCAGAAAATATGTTAAATATATCTATGTCTTACATAGTTAAAAAAAAGCCTCAATTTTCAAAAATGGTTAAAAAATTTCAGCAAATCTTTTACAAGTGAAAAATATTTATAACCAAGAGGTAGGAGGAAATATGTTCCACATAATCAGTAACTAGGGAAACACAAATCAAATCAACAGTGAAGAATTACTATATAAGCTTTGATAGTAGAAGTGTATAATGGTACGGCTCTGTAGAATACAGTTCATGATTTTTATGATTTGTATTAAAGTACAGTGACTTTTTGATTAGTGATTTCATTTCTAGGTATTTATAATAAAAGCTAAAAACATATGCCCACAAAATGTCTTGTATACAAATGTTCATAACAGATTTATTTTTAATGAACCTAAACTGGAAACAACCTAAAGGTCTACTAACAAGTTAACAGATAAGTTATGAATATTACTCAGCCAAGAATAAATAAATAATTCTACATTCAACAACATGAAGTTTCAATAACATTGCATGGACTGAACAAAGCCAGGAACAAGAGTACATGCACTTATATATACTTTCCATTATACTGTTGTATACTCCATTATGTGAAACCTAGAGTAGGCAAAACTAATCTCAAGTAATTTATAATTACTTCTAATTTATTCAAACTTTTTATTTATACCTGAGATAATATTTTGTCACTGTTTGATACCATTTTCTCAGTCTCTACCATTTATGGATAATTATTTGTAGACATTAAATAGCTTAATGATCCCCACTTTATTTCAATAAAATTATCTTATAGTTTAGATTGTCAAGTTTGCAGTTTTATAAATAATATTCCAGTGATCACCTCTGCACATCAAGCTTTGTCCACATTTGTATCATTTCTTTGGGAAAGATTTCTAGAAAATAAATAACAGTTTAGATTAAAGGACAAAGGAAGACAATATTTACTTGTGGCTCCTATTTTTCTGGAATTTGACTTATAAGAATTTTACTTAAAAACTTTTCATATGCAAAGAGATCAAACCAGACAATCCTAAAGGAAATCAACCCAATGAGTTGATTGAATACTTCCAATGAGTATTCATTGGAAGGACTGATGCTGAAATTGAAGCTCCAATACTTTGGCCACCTGATGTGAAGAACTGATTCATTGGAAAAGACCCTAATGCTGGGAAAGATTGAGGTGGGAGGAGAAGGGGACGACAGAGGATGAGATGATTGGATGGCATCACCGACTCGATGGACATGAGTTTGTGCAAACTCCAGGAGATGGTGAAGGAGAGGGAAGACTGGCGTGCTACAGTCCATGGGGTCACAAAGAGTTGGACACGACTGAGCAACTGAACAACAGCTTAAAAACATAGCCACATTGACAAACCTGGCCAATGATTCTTATTTCAGGATAGTGGTTGTTTGGAAGATTAATTAGCCTCTTAGGAACTGGGGCAAGATCTCAAGGAACAGTTAACAAAATGCAGTGGTAAAACATTCATGGAAGGTTGCTTCTGTTGCTGGTGGACCCTTTGCCGTGTTGAGTCCTATGAGGAATCTTCTGTGGACTTTGGTGGTAGGAGCTGGATGGAGGTGAATCGTTCCACTGACCCCTCATGGTTCATTCTCCTAAATCTTCAGGCCTCTCTCAAGTGCCTCCTTCTCAGAGAGGTCTTCCCTGACTTTGGCATGTAATTCAATGACTCCCAAGCTCTAACATGCACATGTGTGCACCCACCCACTCCACTCTTTCTTTGCTATTAGCTTGATACATGTGTTTCTTCATGGCACTTATTATCTGACATCTGCCACACACACCATTTCTACCCCTGGGGGAAAGTAAGCCCATGACAGCAGGGATTTTGTTTTGTTTATTGTCATATCCCTATTACTTGGGATGTATCTGTCTCACAGTTGGTGAGTGATTGCTACCCAGTAAGCTCTCAACTATTTATTGAATGAATGGGGATAAAAAACTTCAAATTTCTGACTGAAATCTAAAAGAGAAAATAATGTAAGGTCGCGCATTGCAGGTAGAGGAAACCAAACTAAAACAAAGCAAACAACCCTTGGGGAATAAATAAAATGTCTACTATGGTTCAAAATTGGGAAAGGAGTAAGTCAAGTCTGTATATTGTCACCACGCTTATTTAATTTATATGCAGAGTACATCATGAGAAATGCCAGGCTGGATGAATCACAAGCTGGAATCAAGATTGCCAGGAGAAATATCAATAACCTCAGAAAGGCAGATGATATGACCCTAATGATAGAAAGCAAAGAGGAACTAAAGAGCCTCTTGATGAAGGTGAAAGAGGAGAGTGAAAAAGCTGGCTTAAAACTCAACATTTGAAAAACTAAGATCATGGCATCCAGTCCCATCTTTCATGGCAAATAGATGGGGGAAAAAAACAGAAACAATGACAGACTTTATTTTTGGGGGCTCCAAAATTACTGTGGAAGGTGACCACAGCCATCAAGTTAAAAGATGCTTGCTCTTTGGAATAAAAGTTATGACCAACCTAGACAGTGTATTAAAAGGCAGACACATCACTTTGACAACAAAGATCCATACAGTCAAAAGCTATGTTTTTCCAGTAGTCATGTACAGATGTGAGAGTTGGACCATAAAGAAGGCTGAGCACCAAAGAATTGATGCTTTTGAACTGCAGTGCTGGAGAAGACTCTTGAGAGTCCCTTGGACCGCAAGATAAAACCAGTCAATCCTAAAGAAATCAACTCTGAATATTCATTGGATGGACTGATGCTGAAGCTGAAGCTCCAATACTTTGGCCAGCTAATGCAAAGAGCTGACTCCTTGGAAAAGACCCCGATGTAGGGAAAGACTGAGGGCAGGAGGAAAAGGGGATGACAGAGGATAAGATGGTTGGATGGCATGATAGATTCAATGGACATGAGTCTGACCAAACTCTGGGAGATAATGAAGGACAGGGAAACCTGCTGTGCTGTTGTTCATGGAGTTGCAAAAAGTCGGACATGACTGAAGTAACTGAACAACAACAACACTGTAGTTATTTAAATAGTTAGCTGAGAGTTATATTTAAATGTTTACTAAAAGTTTATGATGAAAACTCAACACCTACTCCCCATTCTGCTACAAAATCTTTAGCTAAATCTGCAAGGTATGAATGATTTTGATGGGAAATGTGGAATGGACTGATTTCTACTGTAAATTTCACAATAGAAATTCAGAGTCAAAAGTAAAGGTCTTGGAAACAAATTAAGGAAAAAGTACCTCCTAATTCTTTCTTTCTTAGCCATAGATAATGTAAGTTGTAAAGAATGAGTCACAAAATTCTTAGATTACGGTAGAGGTAAAAAAAAAAATCCAGATGATTGCTTATTAGTTCAAGGTTTCTAATGACATCAATAGCTATGGTATTTTCTGGATTCTAAGATACCACTGACTGTCATATGCAACATTAATTTAACAATAGCTGTGGGCACAAAAATAAAGTTACTAAATGTTCACACTAAATATGAGATGCATTTCAATTATGGAAAAAGCAAATTATGGGCAAAATGATCTTATCATTGAGAAAATACTGTACTTTGAACATAGCAGATTTTAATTCTTTGTTTACTGGTTTTGAGATCTGTAATAAAACACTGGATCCTTTTGGTTTTCAGTCATCTGACGCTACAAGGAGACCATTCTCTTCATCATCCTTATAAGCTGGAGGAAGAAAAGGACTAAGGAAGGGAAAAGCAGATCCGATGATCTTTGGGGGATCAATCTAGCTTCAAGGCTCTCGGGCTGTGGTTCCATGCTTTTTGATAATACAGTTTTTGAAAGGGAGAAGATCCTAATTTATGCAAACACATGTAGATTTTCATTCTCATCTAAACCTTTATCAAAATTCTTTGAGTACATCTACCTTTGTAACCTCTGATTTTGAGAGAGTCTTTGAAGTTGTTGATTTTAGGAGTTGGTAAGTCACTCTTTACATAAAATCTTTGACGACAAGCTCCAATAGCTCAAGCAGACACAGCTTCCAATGAGCAGGACGGCAGCTCCTCTTCTAATAAGTTAATCCAATGGTTTTTGTCATGAGCAAAACAAGAAATCATGTTTTTAATCATACTAAAAGGTCTCTGCATCTTGTTAACATCTGGAGTTCAATCACTTCTGTGCTAAAAACCGGGGAATGCTTCAGCAGGGCATAAATCTTGCCCCTCATTGTACATGCAATCCAGATGCTGGAGTAGAATTAACGTTCGTTTGTAACACATCTGGTGTCGGCAGCTTTGAGTAAACTCTAATAGAAAGAGTGCGGAACTAACGTGGCATTACACCTTCCCTCGGGCCAGGGGTTCTAGACTGAAGGTAAAAGCCTGCAGGTGTCCCTTGGGGCTTAGCAATAAACTGCACTAATCAGCTCTGGCATTGTGTTAAGTTCAGGGTGTTTTGAATTTTCCACAGAAATTTCACAGCACAGTAATTCTACATTCCAACTGTCTGCTTTTGACAACTCTTTAGATATGCCACCATCTTGTAACTCCAAATAAAGTAAAAGTCCAGAGTCATTGTCAGAGTTGGACTATCCCAAAAGATGGAAAGGGCAGATCATGAGCAGAGTGGTAGTAGGTGAATAAAAAGACTGAATTAACTGTAAGTATAAGAACTGACTCAGAACCTGCAGTGAAAGGCAGTCTGGTGGAGGTGAAAGAGCATTGGATTTGAATTGGGACATCTGAGCTTAAATCCCACCTCCAGTGTGGGCATAAGTCCAAAATTACCTGGGTCACAATTTCTCACAAGGACATTTGAGAACCAAATAAAATGGCTTTTTGTAACATAAGAATCAAGTCCACATTTCTTAGAATAGCATCTTAATTCATTTCATAATATAGCTATCCTTTCCAATCGCCTTTATACTCATACCTGAGTTTTAAGCTACCACAAATGTCATGCTCTTTAAAAACCTGTTGCACACAGAAATACAAAGGATCATAAGAGACTACTATCAGCAATTATATGCCAATAAAATGGACAACATGGAAGAAATGGACAAATTCTTAGAAAAGTACAACTTTCCAAAACTGAACTAGAAAGAAATAGAAAATCTTAACAGACCCATCACAAGCATGGAAATTGAAACTGTAATCAGAAATCTTCCAGGAAACAAAAGCCCAGGTCCAAATGGCTTCACAGCTGAATTCCACCAAAAATTTAGAGAAGAGCTAACACCTATCCTATTCAAACTCTTCCAGAAAATTGCAGAGGAGGGTCAACTTCCAAACTCATTCTATGAGGCCACCATCACCCTAATACCAAAACCTGACAAAGATGCTACAAAAAAAGAAAACTATAGGCCAATATCACTGATGAACATACATGCAAAAATCCTTAACAAAATTCTAGCAATCAGAATCCAACAACACATTAAAAAGATCTTACACCATGACCAAGTGGGCTTTATCCCAGGGATGCAAGGATTCTTCAATATCTGCAAATCAATCAATGTAATACACCACATTAACAAATTAAAAAATAAAAACCATATGATTATCTCAATAGATGCAGAGAAAGCCTTTGACAAAATTCAACATCCATTGATGATAAAAACTCTCCAGAAATCAGGAATAGAAGGAACATACCTCAACATAATAAAAGCTATATATGACAAACCCACAGCAAACATTATCCTCAATGGTGAAAAATTGAAAGCACTTCCCCTAAAGTAAGGAACAAGACAAGGGTGCCCACTCTCACCACTACTATTCAACATAGTTTTGGAAGTTTTGGCCACAGCAGTCAGAGCAGAAAAAGAAATAAAAGGAATCCAAATTGGAAAAGAACAAGTAAAACTCTCACTGTTTGCAGATGACATGATCCTCTACATAGAAAACCCTAAAGACTCCACCAGAAAATTACTAGAGCTAATCAATGAATATAGTAAAGTTACAGGATATAAAATCAACACACAGAAATCCCTTGCATTCCTATACACTAATAATGAGAAAACAGAAAGAGAAATTAAGGAAACAATTCCATTCACCATTGCCACGAAAAGAATAAAATACTTAGGAAATATCTACCTAAAGAAACTAAACACCTATATATAGGAAACTATAAAACACTGGTGAAAGAAATCAAAGAGGACACTAATAGATGGAGAAATATATCATGTTCATGGATCGGAAGAATCAATATAGTGAAAATGAGTATACTACCCAAAGCAATCTATAGATTCAATGCAATCCCTATCAAGCTACCAATGGTATTTTTCACAGAGCTAGAACAAATAATTTCACAATTTGTATGGAAATACAAAAAAATTTCGAATAGACAAAGCAATCTTGAGAAAGAAAAAAGGAACTGGAGGAATCAACCTGCCTGACTTCAGGCTCTACTACAAAGCCACAGTCATCAAGACAGTATGGTACTGGCACAAAGACTGAAATATAGTTCAATGGAACAAAATAGAAAGCCCAGAGATAAATCCACGCACCTATGGACACCTTATCTTTGACAAAGGAGGCAAGAATATACAATTGAGAAAAGACAATCTCTTTAACAAGTGGTGCTGGGAAAACTGGTCAACCACTTGTAAAAGAATGAAACTAGAACACTTTCTAACACCATACACAAAAATAAACTCAAAATGGATTAAATATCTCAACGTAAGACCAGAAACTATAAAACTCCTAGAGGAGAACATAGGCAAAACACTCTCTGACATAAATCACAGCAGGATCCTCTATGGCCCACCTCCCAGAATATTGGAAATCAAAGCAAAAATAAACAAATGGGACCTAATTAAAATTAAAAGCTTCTGCACAACAAAAGAAACTATAAGCAAGGTAAAAAGACAGCCTTCAGAATGGGAGAAAATAATAGCAAATGAAGCAACTGACAAACAAATAATCTCAAAAATATACAAGCAACTCCTACAGCTCAATTCCAGAAAAATAAACAACCCAGTCAAAAAATGGGCCAAAGAACTAAATAGACATTTCTCCAAAGAAGACATACAGATGGCTCACAAACACATGGAAAGATGCTCAACATCACTCATTATCAGAGAAATGCAAATCAAAACCACAATGAGGTACCATTTCACGCCAGTCAGAATGGCTGCGATCCAAAAGTCTACAAGCAATAAATGCTGGAGAGGATGTGGAGAAAAGGGAACCCTCTTACTGTTGGTGGGAATGCAAACTAGTACAGCCACTATGGAGAACAGTGTGGAGATTCCTTAAAAAACTGGAAATAGAACTGCCTTATGACCCAGCAATCCCACTGCTGGACATACACACCGAGGAAACCAGAATTGAAAGAGTCACGTGTACCCCAATGTTCTCGCAGCACTGTTTATAATAGCCAGGACATGGAAGCAACCTAGATGTCCATCAGCAGATGAATGGATAAGAAAGCGGTGGTACATATACACAATGGACTATTACTCAGCCATTAAAAAGAATACATTTGAATCAGTTCTAATGAGGTGGATGAAACTGGAGCCTATTATACAGAGTGAAGTAAGCCAGAAAGAAAAACACCAATACACTATACTAACACATATATATGGAATTTAGAAAGATGGTAACGATAACCCTGTATGCGAGACAGCAAAAGAGACACAGATGTATAGAACAGTCTTTTGGACTCTGTGGGAGAGGGAGAGGGTGGGATGATTTGGGAGAATGGCATTGAAACATGTATAATACCATATAAGAAACAAATCACCAGTCAGGTTCGATGCATGATACTGGATGCTCGGGGCTGGTGCACTGGAATGACCCAGAGGGATGGTAGGAGGAGGGAGGTGGGAGGGGGGTTCAGGATGGGGAACATGTGTACACCCGTGGCGGATTCATGTTGATGTATGGCAAAACCAATACAATATTGTAAAGTAATTAGCTTCCAATTAAAATAAATAAATTTAAATTAAAAAAAAAAAAACCTGTTCCATACTTTTGTACTTTGGAGTCTTTGTTCTCGATATTCCTATTGGTTTTAATGCTTTGCTTCGGTTCATTTGCTGACCACTATTTCCCACTTAGCTCTGTCTCTATAACACACTTGAACATGTCTCTATTCATGAACACTTTTTGAGGAGCATCATATAGAGCTCATTGTTTTGTACTCCTATCTTCTTGAATAGGCTTTGATCCTACTTCATGAGGATCTGTGAGAGAAGAAGTGGTGTCTATCGGAAGCATTTAATAAAGTCTGAAGGATACATTCATGTTGTTGCAGATGGCCTCCAATTAAATCATAATTCTAGGAGAAAATTATTTGTTATAGTCAAGCAATAGAACATGCAAATGCTACTGCATAATTGGATGGTTTATATTAAGGTTTAAAAGAACATCTAGTTGACTATAACTGTTCTTATGATGACACTGTGTTCTGTTGGGTGTCAGGCTTTGAAGTCAAGGACACATCATAAAGACATCTAAAGAAAGATCAGATTTATACTTTTTCATTCTGGCTGGCTCCTGTGCTCACTGAGGAAAACTGTGGGTGAAATTGTTCACCTTATTCAAAGCACTCGTCTTTATTTTAATTCTGTGCAGCATGTATGGCTGAATTATATGAGTTAAATGTGCACATGACATGAGTCCACTAATCATATGTTTTGAATCTGTATTTGTAACTATAACTAAAATGCCAGAAGAAACTACTTTCCAACTTAGACATGAAAACTGCCACACCACAAAATGAATCACATAGAATAAAAGAGATAAGACATAAACACTGATAAATGTTTATCGCCTCATTAGAAGAAAAAAATGTGAACTGAAGAAGTAAGATTGACAATGGTACTGATGTTGTAAAGAGGCAGATCTCTAGCAGTGATAAGATCCTGATAATGTGACTTTGCTTGGGGAGCATTTATGTTTTCCTCAGTACTTCTGTATGTTTCATTTATTCATTTATTTGACTGCTCTGTCCATCTGTGAAGTAATTCTATAGGAAAGAAGGAAAACCAAAGAATGACTATATCAATCTAAAAATAGCCAGGTAGGATTAATCAGTTGTTCAATAGAAAGGTTTTGTAAATTAACGTATAAATGTTTATTGAGGAAAGCATCTTTGATTGAATAAGACATATTCAATTCAGGTTTGATAAATAAATAACTAAGAGAAAAGACCACTGATGTGTTGAAAGAAAACACATGCATACACATATACAGAAATGCTGAGCGAATTCACAACCAAGAGACTTTTACTACAACCAACACAACATTGTAAAGCAAGTAAACTCCAATTAAAAAAGGAAATACTAAAGAATATATTTTAAGATAAAGGAAAATTATAACAGGAAGCACAAGAAGCAATGGACAGTTCTGGAAAGGGTAAATATGTAGATAAATATAAAAGAATATTGACTTTAAAATAATAATAATGTAATTTCTGTGGGGCTTACAGTGTGTAGAAGCATATGATGAAAGACAAAATGGAAAGAGTGGGGTAGAGAATAATGGAGTTATACTGTTCTAAATTTCTTGAATTATTGAAAAAGCAGTAAGCGTATTAACTGAAGATAGACTATAATAAGTTAGAGTGTGTCTTGCAGTTTTTGGGGTAGTCACTAAAAACAAGGACATTAAAAGGTATAATAGATGTCTAACAGAGGAGATAAAGTGGAACATTTAAAAAAAAATTGACTATTATAAAGGAGGGGCTTCCCAGATAGCACTAGATGTAAAGAATCCACATGCCAATACAGGAGACACAAGAGACGTGGGTTCAATCCCTGGGTCAGGAAGATCCCATTCCAGTATTCTTGCCTGGAAAATTCCATGGATAGAGGAACCTGGTGGGCTACAGTCCATGGGGCCACAAAGAGTTAGACATGACTGAGGGACTGCTACTGCTAAGTCACTTCAGTCGTGTCTGACTCTGTGTGACCCCATAGACGGCAGCCCACCAGGCTTCCCTGTCCCTGGGATTCTCCAGGCAAAGCACTGGAGTGGGTTGCCATTTCCTTCTCCAATGCATGAAAAGTGAATATGAAGTTGCTCAATCGTGTCCGACTCTTAGTGACCCCATGGACTGCAGCCCACCAGGCTCCTCCATCCATGGGATTTTCCAGGCAAGAGTTCTGGAGCGGGTTGTCATTGCCCACTGACCGAGGGACAGTGCATATTATAAAGGAAGACAGGAAAGGAATTAAAAAAAAAAAGAAACAGAAGGGGAAAAATATAGCAAGTATGGCAGACTTAAACACAGATGTATTAATAATTGCATGATATACAAATGAATGAAACAAGATTTCAAGATTGTTAAGATTTTTAGTCTGGATTTTTAAAGGAATACAATTATGGCTGCTTATAAGAAATACACAATAAATATAAAAATACACAAAGTTTAAAAGTAAGAGAACAGCAACAACAAAAAGGTACACCAAGAAAGCATTAACTATACTGATATCAAAGTCGACTTTAAGGTGAGAAGAGCTGAGAGATAAAGAGGGATATTTCAAAACATTAAGTGGGTCAATTCATCTAGGAACACAGATCTTGGATAATCCCTAACAAGTTTAATTTTAAAAACAAAAGGGGAGAGAGAGGAGGAGCAGAGAGGGAAGGTTGGGAGTGGAAGGGAAAGGGTAGGAGGAAAGGGGAAGGGGACAACAGAGAGAACTAGTGACCAATATAAAGATAAAATGAGGGAAATTACATGCATTAAAAAGATGAGAAATATTATAAACAATTTTACACCAATAATTTAACAACTTGGGTTAAATGGGCATGCATGCATGTTCAGTCACGTCCAGCTCTTTGGGACTCCATAGACTGTAGCCATCAGGCTCCTCTGTCCATGAAAGTTTCTAGGCAAGACTACTGGAGTGTGTTGCCATTTCCTTCTCTAGGGAATCTTCCCGACCCAGGGATCCAAATCAAATCTCTTGCCTCTCTTGCATTGGCAGGCAGCCTCTTTACCACTGTGCCACCTGAGAAGCCTAGGTTAAATGGGCAAGTGCCTTTAAAATCACTGCCCAAATTACCCTTACGATCAGGTGGAAGAGTACCTTCCTGGTCATGTTACGCATGGTCCTTCACAACAAAGCCCCAGTGTTAGGGGAAGCACACTGAAACCACCCATCCTGGCCAGGCACCATAATAACCATTTGCACGAGTTGTTTTATGACAGGAGGTCCTGGTAAGGAACACAGAACTAATAAGCCTGCATCAACCAGAAGAATTCGGAAAAGGTCAAAAGGAGATAAAACATGTCCGACCACTTCCCAGAATCCTTCTCGCTGGCATCCATCTTGATTGAATAAGGTGCGCACCACCAGGAAGGACTCTGAGTCAGAATGATTGGCTAAAGACAACCTGGAAACTAATCCCATCACCATAAAACCCGAGACTGTGAGCCAAGTGGCAGAGCAGTTCTCCTGGATTCCCTTACCCTACTGCTCTCCACACAGGCACCCTTTCCCAATAAAATCTCTTGCTTTGTTAGCACATGTGTCTCCTCAGACAATTCATTTCTGAGTGTTAGACAAGAGCCCACTTTCAGGCCCTGGAAGGGGTACCCCTTCCTGCAACACGAAGACCTGAATGCCTACAGAGACCACTGGACCCACCTCAGATCCTGCAGTGAGCAGACTTCTGAGGTAGAATGATATTCCCTGTTTGCCTGAGACTGAGGGATTTCCCAAGCCACAGGACATTTAGTGCTAAAACAAGGAAAGTCCCAAACAAACCAAGATGATTTCACTACACAGTGCCTTCCAAAAATCTTCCAGGGGTGGAGAGGACTGGTTCTGTGCAGTCTCTGCTGGCATCCTCAAGGGTTGAGGGTATCAGTTCTCAGAACACACCCACATCCTGAGGCACAGCTTTGGGGAAACTCAGATGTGATAACATCTTTAAGACTTTCTCACCCAACTCACCTAGGTTGTTGTCACTAAGTCGTGTCTTTGACACCCCATGGACTGCAGCCCATCAGGCTCCTCTGTCCATGGGATTTCCCAGGCAAGAATACTAGTGGGTTGCCATTTCCTTCTTCAGGGGATCTTCCCGACCAGGCATTAAACTCATGTCTCCTGCAAGTCTTCTGCTCTGCAGGCAATGCTGAAGCACCAGGGAAGCCTAACTTACCTAAGAGAATGGCTTAATCATTGTTCTTTACTATAATAAGGGTTATTCTCTGTATTCATCCAAAATATTGAGATCACCTTACCCTTCCACCCATGCATACGTGTATTTTCTAAATGAAATTTTGTGTTCCTATTCCCCATTATCTAAAGCTATCCAGGTTTACCTAAGCTTTCATCCTCTACCTTTCCACAAAAAAATCCTCTTCCAGACAAGACTCTATCTTTAAATGTAAACACAAACAGCTGTAATCATATATAACATCTGACAATTCTCTCATTCAGTCAGTTAAGAGAAGATGATGTGAAAACCCCATATTCCTATTTTGCTGCAGGTTGCATTTTTTTTTTTTTTAATGAAGGACAGAAAAAGCAACAGACTGTTTGCATTTCAGTTTTTCCTTTTTCTTTGTTTAAAAATTGGAATATAGTTGATTTACAGCCTTGTGTTAGTTTCAGGTATATATTAATAGAAAAGTGATTTATACATTTTTTAAATTATTTTCCCTTATAGGTTACTATAAAATACTGAGTACAGTTCCTGTGCTATACAGTAGGTCCTGTTGGTTATCTATTTTATATATAGTAGTGTGTATCTATTAATCCCAAATTCCTAATTTATTCTACCCCACCCTTTCCCTTTTGGTAACCAAAAGTTTGTTTTCTATATCAGTTGGTTTTTTTTGTTTGTTTTGTATATAATTTCATTTGTATCATTTTTCTTTAGATTCCACTTATAAGTGATATCATATATTTGTCTTTGTCTGACTTACTTCAACTAATAAGTGAGTCTCTAGGTCCATCCATGGTGCTGCAAATGGCATTATTTCATTCTTTTTTATGGCTGAGTAATATGCCTATGGTCTTTTTTTTTTTTTTTTTTTTTGGCTGTTTTCCTCCTTAGAAACTCAATAGCTTACTGCAGGGTGAATGAATGAGAAGGAATTTGGAAAACATTACTAAAATAATAGCTTAATGTATTTGGCCTTCAATTAAATGGTAGGTTTATTATAATTATTATTATTGCTGGTTTTTCTTTTTTAATTAAACAAGTACATGACAGGAAAGAAGTGCTGGGAACTTGGTTTAATCCTGTAAGCGTTAGATCATTTAAACTTAAAAACTCAAAAAGTAAAAGCTATGAATTTTCACAGTGTTTCAGGACATAAGTCCAAGATTAATTTGAACATGAGTAATACTTTATCTTCTTTTTGCTTCCTCTACATATTAAAGTCCTTAAATGATCAGTGAACCCGATTTGCTTTGGGGCTCCTTGTGGAAGGATCATACCTTAATTATCTTTGAATCTCCCTATGCCTAGTTCAATATAGGCATTCAAAATTGTAATTGACTTGAATTTATCTAAGTAAGTTGAGATTTCCTAACTGCTTTTTACTTGGAGTTCCAGAGATTTAAGTTGTCATTAGTTAGAGGAAGAACCTAGGTGTCACTGAAAACTATTTCCTTGAGGTATATGCTGTGCTTAGTCACTCAGTCGAGTCTGACTCTTTGTGACCCCATGGACTGTAGTCCGCCAGGCACTTCTGTCCATGGTGATTCTCCAGGCAAGAATTCTGGAGTGGGTTGCCATGCCCTCCTCCAGGGGATCTCCCCAGGCCAGGGATCAAACCCAGGTCTCCCACATTGCAGGTGGGTTCTTTTCCATCTGAGCCACCAGGGAAGCCCAAGAATACTGGAGAGTGTAGCTTATCCCTTCTTCAGGGAATTTTCCCGACCCAGGGTCAAACCAGGGTCTCCTGCATTGCAGGCAGATTCTTTACCAGCTACCAGGGAAGCCCCTTTCTTGAGCTATAGGGCAGCTTAACTTTGAAAATCATCAAAAAACAAAACATAAATTAAGCAGAAAACATTGTATTAATCTTGAAAGGAAAAATTTCCATTTCATTGCACCTCATATTCTGGGTGAGCATTTTCCTGTAAAAGCAAAGTGGGAAGAGGCACCAGGAAAGAGGAGCATCTCCCTGGGGAGGATGGGGGCAAGGAGTCTTGCATATGAACAGGGGCTCTTAAAAAATAGAAAGGCTTTCCCCGCCCCCCCCCTCCCCCCCGCCCCGGGGTAGCAATACTTACACCAGACAAAATAGACTTTAAAACAGAAACTAACAAGGGACAAAGAAGGACATCACATAATGATGAAAGTATCATTCCAAGAAGAAGATATAACATTTGTAAATATATATGCACCCAAGACAGGAGCACCTAATTATATAAGGCAAATATTAACAAACAGAAAGGGAGAAGTTGACAGTAACACAATACTTGTAGGGGACTTGAACATCCCCATTTACATCAATGGTCAGATCACCCAGACAGAAAATAAGGGAACACTGGCTTTAAATGATACATTAGACTAAGTGGACTTTAAAAAAAACAAAACAAAAAACAACTGTGTTAAAAACCACATAAAATAAAATTTTACAATCTTAAAAAAAAATAACAAGGATTCTCTTTAATCTGAAAGGGGAAGAAAAAATGGTAAGTTCGTTAAGTTTACAAAAAATAAATAAAGCTATATAGGATTCCCTCCTAACTTGAGAAAATTGGCTTGTATATCAGTATTTTGAAGGTTGTTTGTTTGTTTTTTTTAATCAAAGTTTGGAAAGATATAAAATTCTTCTTCAAGTATACATCTGATTATAAAGTAAAACAATGTTTAAGGAGTCTTTCGATAAATTTAGAGATTATAAATTGAATAATTTACTAAATGAAGTCCAGAAAATATGGAATAGGTGCTACCTTAAGTTTTCTTTGGTCTGAGACAAGTAGAGTTAAAGTTGTGTTTTCTGTTAATCAGTTCATTTTTCCTGATGTACTTTTATTGCTTTTATTTTCAGACATATCATTTGGTTTTATTTTGTAAATATTATATTATTAAAAGACTTGTCAGATGAATTGAATTCATATGTATTTACGTGTGCGTGCTAAATTGCTTCAGTCTTGTCTGACTCTTTGCAACCCATGGACTGTAGCCCACCAGGCTCCTCTGTCCATGGGATTCTTCAGGTAAGAATACTGGAGTGGGTTGCCCTGCCCTGCTCCAGGGGATCTTCCTGACCAAGGGATCGAACCCAGGTCTCTTACCTCTCCTGCATTTGCAGGAGGGTTCTCTACCACTAACACCAGCTGGTATGGTGAACTTTTTATGCCATTGCTTTATCTATTTATCATGAGGTTTTTTCTCTCTTTCTTCCTTTCCTAACTTCCATGGGCTACATCACATTTCTCTGTTTCCTTTACTTTTACTATGTATTTTATTATTTTAGCCATTACCTTTTAAAATTTATCCTAAAAGCTTATATTTTGCTTTTAAGAAAGAGATGAAGAATTACTATTTGTAGTTCACCCAAAGGCAATGAGATTAGTATTCTTTAATGTCTTCCAAAATCCTCTTACCAGAATAAGAAGTTAGTGTTATCTATTTTTGGATCTACTTTAAAAATCCAATAATTACTGTAACAGAAAATGTTCATTTAGAATGACCAATATGCTTTACTGATTTCTGTGCTTATGGCAACCCACTCCAGTATTCTTGCCTGGAGAATCCCAGGGACAGAGGAGCCTGGTGGGCTGCTTTCTATGGGGTCGCACAGAGTCGGACACGACTGAAGCGACTTAGCAGCAGCAGCAGCAGCAGTGCTTACGGTTGCTCCTTGCAATCCATTCTACTTCTGTTTCTCTACTCAGACACCCAGTTCTCCTCCACAGAAGCAAGCACTCTGAACAGTCCTTTACCCTTATAAAAATACTCTATATATCTACAGGCATGTACATATGTATATACATATAGATACAAATATGTATACATGTACATGTGTGAGTCTTTCCATGTGTGTGTGTGCATATAGACATACATAATATTTTCACATATTTTAACACTGAATATAATATGCTATCCTTGCTTTATAAACTTAAAAACATATTTTAGAGATAATGTTGTATCTATACCTTATTCTTCTCAAAGAATTCATATCATTCTATAATGTGATAATGTATAACTTATTTAATCAAACCCATATCATTAAACATTTAGGCTGTTTCAAATCTCTTGCTATTACAAACAATACTGAAACAAATATCCTCACAAAAACACACATTTAAGTGTGCCCAGGGGGTAAATTTATACAATTAAACATGTGAAAACAAAGGCTATATACACTTATAATTTTGATAGCTATCATTATATTTGACCTCCAGAGAGATTTAACAATGCACATGTTTACTAATTATGTATGAATGCCTGTTTCACTCATCCTCACCAACACACTATGATGTCAAACTTTATGATTTTTGCCAATATGATAGGTGAAAAGATGTAGCTTAATACTATGATTTGTAGGTTTCTTGAATGCGTCAGGTTAAGCATCTTCTATCAGTTTAAAAGAAATCTGATTTTTTTTTCATTTCAACTCTTCCAAGACACCTATTTTAGGCATAATTATTATATAAAACATAGAGTTTTATATTTTATTATGATCAAAAGTGACTTTTTAATAAAAGAGTTACCCACATATATTTATGGAGGCCAGTCTTCTTTGGTCTAAATTCTGTCATTTTTGTCATGCTTTTTGTTTTTATTATTTATATTGTAAAATATCATAAAATATTATTTCTAGTACAGAAAATATTACACTACATGATCTATTTTCTTTCCTTTGTTCTCTATTTACATTTTCTTAATTTTTAAAATTCTTAATAACTTGGAATGATAATCATATTTTATCATGCAAAGACATATACATCTCAATCATCATCTGATTTAATAGGGTATTTCTGCCACATCTTTAAAAAATTGATCATTTCAATGATATTTAAATTGTTCCAGAGAAAACTTTCTCCTGAAGTCATGGGTGAACCATAAATGTTTATTACCACTACCTGCATTGAACATTGTCCTGGAAGTACTGTGTGTGTGTGGGTGTGTGTGTGCACTCAGTTATGTCCAACTCTTTGCAACCCCATGGACTGTAACCTGCCAGTCTCCTCTGTCATGGAATTTTCTGGGCAAGAATACTAGAGTGGGTTGCCATTTCCTATTCCAGGGGTCTTCCTGACTCAGGAATGGAACCCTCATTCTTTCATCTCCTGCCTTGGCACGCAGATCCTTTTTATCATTGCCCACCACCTAGGAGGCCCTCCTGGAGGTAACAGCCAACATAATTTAAAAAGAAAAATAAATCAATTTTAAGAAGCGTTATATCAATAAGAGAACTTTATAAGGGGGTTGGGTAAAATGTTAATGTATAATGTCATTATACATTGTCATATAATGTAGCTAGATGATCTACAGTAGAAGATTTACAAAAGCACTAACAACAACAAATCTAGGAATACAGATGAGTAGACAGACAAGCCTATGAAAGAGACAAGAACATCCAGAAATAGATCCAAATACATATGTATATGCATGCTAAGTCATTTCAGTCATACCTGACTCTTTGCGACCCTATGGACTGTAGCCCTCCAGGCTTTTCTGTCCATGGGATTCTCCAGGCAAAAGAATACTAGAGTGGGTTGCCATTCCCTCCTCCAGCGGATCTTCCTGACCCAGAGATTGAACCTGTATTTTTGTGTCTCCTGCATTGGTGGGTGTATTTTTTACCACTAGTGCCACCTGGGAAGCCCTCCAAATACATATAGTTAAATAGCAAAGTGGGTTTCCCTGGTGACTTAGCAGTAAGGAATCTGCCTGCAATTCAGGAGACAGCCTTCAATGTAGGCAATGAAGTTTCAATCCCTGGATGGGAAAGATCCCCTTGAGGAGGAAATGGCAACCCACTCCAATATTCTTGCCTGGAAAAATCCCATGGACAGAGGAGTCAGGTGGGCTGCAGTCCATGGGATCACAAGAGTTAGACATGACTTAGCAACTAAACCACCACCATAAAGTAAAGCACAGGAAAAATTTCAAAATGGGATTGGAAATATGAATTATATAATAATTTGTGCTGAGAAAGCTAGGTAGCCACCTGGGAAAAAATAAATTTGGGTTTATATCTCTTTCCAGAATAAATTTGAAACTGATCAAAGATTTAAGTGTAGAAAATGAAATCATAAATGTAATTGATGAACCCATGAAAAATTTATTCTCTCAAGTAAGAAAAGTTTTTCTAAGTATAAACAAAATCCAGAAACCATAAAAAATGGATAAACTTCACCATATAAAAATGTTTTAAACACTGCATGGGAAGAATAAAAATAATCAAAATCAAGCAAAAAATTGAGAGAAAATGTTTGCATAAGAAACAAAAAAGCTGATTTCTCTAATATATTGGCATAAGGAATTTCTAGTAATCAATAAGGAAAATCCCAATAATCCAGCAACCTACTGAGTGGAGACTGTGAACAGGTAGATCACAGAAAAGTAGATACAGACAACTCTTAAAAGAAGAAGAAATGTTACTTTGAAGTACATTAAAATAGCATTTGTTTAACCTAGAAGACTGGCCAAATTTCAAAAGTATGATATCTCTGTATCAACTAGAGCTCAGGGAAACAGTCTCAAACACAGACTATATACATTGAAATCAATAAAATCTGTTTCCAGGGTATCTGATCATAGTTAACAGAGTTAAAAATACAGCAGATCCGAATTTAGGACTCTATCCTACAGATCTGCTTACACATGTGGTAAAGTGATGTATAGAGAAGATAATTCACTGCAACCTTGTTTAGAAAAGCAAAATATGGAAACCACCTAAATATGCATCACTAGAGTACTGTTTATATCAATTCTGGTATATAGATATAATGGTACATTATAAATAGTAAATAAATAAAAAGGAGTTTTATGTATACATAGGATGATCCCCAAAGAATGCTTTTAAAAGAAAAAAAAGAGACTATTGTGTGCAACATACGAACATGTGAGTAAAAATTGATTAATAGGTCAAGAGATAGAAACATAAAATAGATATCTTAATACTGGCCCCTAGAGTCTATATTTCAATAGCATCAGAGACTTCTCCACAGACACCTTTCAGTTAGAGCCAAGATACTTTTGATTACATTCTTCACTGAGTAGAATGTACTGCATCCTTATTTTTGCTTGTCAAAATTCAACTCATCTTTAGATCCTCCTGTAAATTAGTCTTTATCTTCTTTTTCCTTCAACATTACCATCTGAACCTGGGTTTTTTCTTTTTTAATAAAAGGTAGTAAAATCTATTAAGTCTACATAATGCTGGAAGAAGGGAAAGAAGGGAAAAGAAACAGCTACTAAATATGAGTCTGCCAGGCACTCTAATGCCCTGTGTCACTTAATTGTATAACAACCATATAACTCAGATACTATTCCAGTTACAAATGTTGAAACTAGATTGAGGAGATTAGAGAATGTTCCCAGTGTCACACATCTAACAATTGAACATACAGGGGTTTGGACTCGGGTACGCAAGATCTCCCAACTTCCCTTTTTCCACCATACAGCCTTATACCTATGGAATTTCTGCCACTTTTCTTTAGAACCCAAACAAATGTGAGATCATCTAGTTCAACACTCTTGATTTACAAATGAGGACCCCCTCCCAAAAAAAGCTGCAGAGGTTAAGTGCTTTGTAAACTAGTTTGTTAGTGTTGTTGGAGAGGGATAGAAGGTCCATAAAAACACATGTATGTAATTAGGACAAGGGATGTAAGGTCAACCTGGTACTTTACACTTTTATAGTAGAATTTAGAATTAGCAGGATAATTGATAGTCTTTAAAATTAAAATGCGGTCACATACCACGATCTGGGGAGGTTCAGAAATGAAAAGCATAAACATCTGAGAATGAATATCCTTCTGTGGAAATTAATGTCCAGCCATGACATTTATAAGAATGCTTTAGTGTAATTAATTCTTTGCCAAGCATCTTTCTGGGCTAAAGACAAAATGAGTTCTTGACATTCTGATACAAAGTCCATGTGCCTGATGATAAAATCCGGAGGTCTCCAGTGCTTACAAGCCTCCTCCCTCCAATATCTGGCTCCCATCCACAGCCTCTACCACTCTGGCTCAGGAAGTAGGCAATTTCCTGCCCTGACTGAGCCGGATATTAAGACCTCTTTGTTCCTTATCTCTGAGAAATAACACCTCTCTGTAATACTTCAAATGGCTGACTGACTTGTGGTCATACCTATCTAAAGGACTCTCTGCTGTTCTTTAACATTAGTGTTGACTGAGGCAGAGCGATTTGCTCACATTCTAATTGCAAAATGTGGTGGGGTGAAATGGAGCACGTTGGATCGCTCTACAATTTGTAGACTATTAGGATAAAGAAGGTTTTTTAAAGAACTATAGAGAATCTTTCTGTGCCTCACCTGCCCCTCAACTCATCTACAAACAAACAAACCCACCATTTTATGTCAGTTTGCACTTATGGACTACAGCCCACCAGTCTCTTCTGTCCATGCGATTTTCCAGGCAAGAATACTGGAGTGGGTTGCCGTTTCCTTCTCAAGGCACTTATGGAAGCATCCTTTCTCCGATGAGACGTTTTAAATGAATTCATTCATATCGGTGCAGACAAAACTAGAACTTCTAGGCTGTGTAACATGGCAGTTTGACTCTTCTCCTTGGAGGCAATACATACATAGATAACAACTGCTGACAACTTCTTGGTACACCCCAATGTATAAAGACACAGGACGTATCGATCCATATACATCGGCTGTGTTCTCTACTTGACTGATGGTTAGTAATAACCATCTGCACATCCACAGCTTGTCCAGTTTCCAGGCTTCTTCCATTTGGTGGAATGTTCTTAATACAATATTCCTATTCAACACTTCAAAGCCCTTTCAAAACATTTCACTTTTCATGTAACGCATGCCCTACATTCCTGCTTTTGCTGTTTGGAGCTCTGATACCAGGAATAGCTAAAAACAGTTCATCATGGTAACCAAGCACAGAAAAGAAAATTTAGAAGTAAAAATGTAGAAAGCACATTCTGCCCTCCTCCTTCATTAGCAGGGTTAAAGGAATCAAAATGTTTTTAGGGCTCATTTAGTCTCACCAGCTTATCTTATAATATTGGACACGAGGCAGGATAATTAACAGTATTTTTAGTAGTAAGATGGAAAAGCTTCCAGATAAAGGAAACTCCATGTCCACAGACACAGGGGTGCTCACTGGGCTACCAGGAGAAGACCCTGACTAAATGACTAAATGGGTCAATGAGGAAGAAACAGAACACAAGATTAAATAAGTAGGATTGCACAAATTTACAAAGGACCTTGAAATTTCCATCTGCAATTTGTGGATCAACTTTCTACTTTTCTGGAAATTTTAACACTGAATCATGTAGCTTACATTTGGAAAGAAACTCAGTATCTTAGCTTTTATTTCTGCCTTCATTACACTTACTTTATTTAGTTATACATTTTTATTTATTTAATTCAAAAATTTTTGTCATCCACTAGATTGCCATCTTTATAGTATCTGGCCCAGATGGCAGGCACATAGTAAGTACTGAAAACCTACCTGCTGAATGAGGTAATCCGAACCAACCTTCTACTCAGAGGTAATAAGGCTTCCCTGGTAGCTCAGATGATAAAGAATCCACGAGGAATGTAGGAAACACAGGAGACGTTAGTTCAATCCTTGGGTCAGGAAGATCCCCTGGAGAAGGGAATGGCTACCCACTCCAATATTCTTGCCTGGAGAATTCCATGAACTACAGTCCATGGGGTTGCAAAGAGTCAGACATGACTGAGCGACTAACAGTTTTTCATAGATGTAGTATCTTTTCTATAAATAGTTTCCCTGAATACTTGGCTCCCTAACCACAGTCTCTATGAACATCCTTAATGAAGTCTGGCCATCACCATGCTCTTGTCAGGCTGCCATTATTGAGAAAGAGCGAACTTCTTTGGAAGAAGAGGGATGTACTTTAGTTTACCAGGATATTCTAGGTCAAATGACGTGAGAATATTGAATGATGCTTATGTTGCTGGTAGGCACTAGGCTTTAGGTAAGATACAAGGAAAGGAAATATGCTTTTTTAAAAGCCTTATGGAATTAGACATCACCATATCTATTTTCCATATAAAGTAACTGAGGTTAAGCTATGGGTACTTAATTCAAGACAGCAGACAACTATTATGTTGAAATTATTTTGAAATCAAATCTGGCTTAGAAATTTAGATTCTTCCTCACTTTCTACACTGCCTGTATTAAAAAATATAAAACAAAATTGCTACCCTCAAATAAGTCACAATATAGTTGAACAGACAGATTTGTAAATGCCCACTATCATGTTTATTGCAAGTGTGTAAAGTGCACTAAACACAGAGAAACCAATTAGTTTGGCCTGAAGTTTGGAAATGTCAGGGAATGTTTCATCAATGCAATGGCTTCTGACCTGGGTCATGAAGATGACTATCAAGTGGAATCAACATGACTCATCAGAATGAGTCTCCCAAAAGGAGACCAAGAGCTCAGTGCAGCCATTCTCATGGGGGCACATAATATGTTCCGGCCAGGCTGGGAACACATCCAAGTCAATATGTGTTATCTTCAGTGGGATCCTTACAAGATTTTGTTTGCTTGATACATAGTTGTTACTGTTTAGTTACTCAGTCCTGGTGTCCTAACTTTTTGCAACCCTATGAACAGCAGCCCACCAGTCTCCTTTGCCCATGGAATTTCCCAAGCAAGAATACAGGAATGGGTTGCCATTTCCTTCTCTAGGGGATCTTTCCTACCCAGGGATTGAACCCACATCTCCTGCAAGTCTCTTGCATTGCAGCTGGATTCTTTACCACTGAGCCAGTGCGGAAGCCCACTTGATACATAAGTACCCCTTTAAATCTCTCCACCTGTGTGTGTACATGGGCATGTGTGAATATGCACACACACACACATACATATATACACAAACACACACCACCTGCTACCATCAGCATCATAAACACTCCATTGTCATATCTGGACAAGACGTTTTAGTGCCCTTTCTACTATTCTCACTGCCTCTGAGCATTAATAAACAAGGGACTCAGTTTATGTGACTATAAGAGTACAACCAAAGGAATTTTAAATGCCAGGCATGGTTAATTTAACTGACTTGAATGCTATGAACACTTGTATAACACCAAAATTTAGCATCAAGAATAAATACAGACTGGGCAGCAGTCGAGACGTTTCCTGAACCCCTCAGTTTCATAACAGAAATTGGTGAATGCCCTTTACAACTTGCTTTTAATGTGGATGGAACCTGTCTCTCATGGAAGCAGAAAGCTTCCTCTATGTTTATTGCCCATTAAAAAAAAAAAAAGACTGGCTTTAAGGCAGCCACACAGACCACCTCACTTTTTTCCTTAGAGGAGACTGAATAAAGAATTTAAAATTCAAACTCCAGCTTGCTCATCACAAAGAAAACTACCCAATACTAATGGGCTAAAAGCAAATTAAATTTGCTGGTATTCTGTTATTCAAACAGAACAACAGGGGTTATTTGAAATATTCAGTAAGTGGTTGATTTGTGATTATTGCTTAGCTGTTAGTAGGTATTCTGAGAACAATGACCTTTCAAAGAAAACACTGCTGTTTCTGAACAATGCCCCTGGTCACTCAATAAACTTTGAGCCTTTGGCAGCAAATCTTAAGTTTCTTTTCCTCAATATATATTTGTGTAGCATTCAGTGAAGCAAGAAATAATTGTGTATCCAAGATGGACTGAAGGTAACCCCATTTCATAGTTCATCCATGATACTGAGGCTGGCGGGTAGGATATGTGTCTGGGATTTGGGTACAATTCTACCAACAGGTTAAGAAATATATTGAAAAATGATGGTGGGCGGTGATATGAACAGTGTGTGGAAAGAAGTCTAATCTGAGAGTGGACCTGATTTCTTAGTCTTGAATTTGATATACCTCACATTCCCAACCCTGCATGGTTTGTCCCACTGGATAGTCTTAAAGAGGTCATGGAAGATGATGTGCAAATGATATTAACTCCTGACAATGAGTCCTTAGAGAACAAGTGCTGCTGCTGCTGAGAATTCAGAGTTTTCTAGTGCAAAAAGCTTTAATATGTTAAAAGGAGACTTCTGAAAAAGAGGTCCTATAAATGGGAACCACAGCAGTGAGCTGTTAAAGAAGATGCTGAAAGCACTCACCTACAATGAAGTGAATAAGTAAGAAAAGAGAAAAGAGACATTTTAGAAGAACTCAGTTCTATCTGGATTCACAGAAAGAAGCAAAGGAATATCAACCTAGGCAGAGGAAGTTGAGGAAACTGTGCCTCTAACAGCATGGTCTTTCTTCCGCATTGTCACATTATCTTTTTGGGGGAAAATAATCTTGGAACTTTAGAACTAGAAGGACCACTAGAGGTCACCTACTCCAACTCCATTATTAAACAGCTGGCAAATGTATTCTTTTTAATGGCTGAGTAATACTCCATTGTGTATATGTACCACAGCTTTCTTATCCATTCATCTGCTGATGGGCATCTAGGTTGCTTCCATGTCCTGGCTATTATAAACAGTGCTGCAGTGAACATTGGGGTACACGTGTCTCTTTCCCTTCTGGTTTCCTCAGTCTGTATGCCCAGCAGTGGGATTGCTGGATCATAAGGCAGTTGTATTTCCAGTTTTTTAAGGAATCTCCACACTGTTCTCCATAGTGGCTGTACTAGTTTGCATTCCCACCAACAGTGTAAGAGGGTTCCCTTTTCTCCACACCCTCTCCAGCATTTGAATCAGTTCTAATGAGATGGATGAAACTGAAACCTATTATACTGAGTGAACTAAGCCAGAAAGAAAAACACCAATACAGTGTACTAATGCATATATATGGAATTTAGAAAGATGGTAACAATAACCCTGTGTATGAGACAGCAAAAGAGACACTGATGTATAGATCAGTCTTATGGACTCTGTGGGAGAGGGAGAGGGTGGGGGAGATTTGGGAGAATGGCATTGAAACATGTATAACATCATGTATGAAACGAGTCGCCAGTCCAGGTTCGATGCACGATACTGGATGCTTCGGGCTGGTGCACTGGGACGACCCAGAGGGATGGTATGGGGAGGGAGGAGGGAGGAGGGTTCAGGATGGGGAACACAGGTATATCTGTGGCGGATTCATTTCGATATTTGGCAAAACTAATACAATATTGTTAAGTTTAAAAATAAAATAAAATAAAATAAAACAGCTGGCAAGACTGAGGGCCCAGAGGTAGTGACTGACCCCAGGCTGCACAGCCAGTAATTGGCCTACAGTTTGTCTTTCAGACTTCTGATGTTCCCTGATTTCAGGATCAGAAGACTCTAGGTCTAGCATTTGTTCTTCTACCAACTAGCTATTTAAGAGATTCTGCAAGCTCCCTGTGCTCAGCTTTTTCATCTACCCTGTTCCACGCAATTATTAGATGAAAATGAAGATTTGGCACATTGGTTTCATTGTAAAAATCAAATGTGTATGTGTGTGTTGTTTCAGTCATGTCTGACTCTTTGAGACCCTGTGGACCTGTGGCCCACCAGCCTCTTCTGTCCATGTGAGTCTCCAGGCAAGAATACTGGAGTGGGTTTCCATGTGCTCCTGCAGAGGAGCTTCCCAACCCAGGGGCTGAACCCACGTCTCTTATGTCTCATGCGTTGGCAGGCGGGTTCGTTACCACTAGTACCACCTGAGAAGCCCAAAATGAAAATAATATTATTCAAAAGTAAAGGACCCCTACCAGATGGTATCTCTTTGGAAGTAAGGGATGAAAATTAACTTTGTATCTTTCTTAGGGTTTAGCACAGACATTACATGAATAACAATGAAATGGACTTTCATTTTATGTTATTATTTATTTTTTATTTGAGTATAATTGCTTCACAATGCTGTGTTAATTTCTGCTGTACAACATGCGCCGTCTCCACAGGACATTCACAGAGCACATAAAAGTGACAGCCTCTCTCTCATTTTGGAAGTGGCTGAATTTCAGTGGGTTTATTTTGTAAAATTAAACTAGCTTCTTGTTGGCACTGTCAGGGAAAGAATGGTCCAAATTGCCATACTTGATTTTATATCTCAGCTCTAGAGAATAGCAATGTTAGTTATCGTCACCATCAGAAGGTTCTAGGACCAAATTTTACCAGGTGAAACAGTGTTGCTGCTAAGGGAATAAGATATCTAAGAGAAATAAAGTTGATCCTCAAAGTTGGTTTCCCCCACTAAGAGATTTCCAGAGGGTGTATTTTAACTTACAGAGCCTTCGTTGCCATCAAGACCCTCTTGGGATCTTAACTTTTTGTCAACGAACATCTAAAGTGCTCCCAGAGACAAGGGCATCATCCTCATATCTTGTGATAGCAAAGCCATGGGAAATCCCTACACATTTTGGTGTTTCAAAATGTACTCTTGGGTGTACTTTGCTAACTCACAATATATTTTAATGTCCATTCACAACTTCCTGAATCTTTAAGTTTAGGAAAAACTTATCCCTATTTCACTTACAGGAGAAGTTCTACAAGGGAAAAAAAACTACTCTATAGGATAAAATAAGATATACATACAATTTGAAGCAAACTAAAATAACTTGGACTTAATTAGAAGCAGTCTCTAGATCAGAGTGATGAGGAAACCAGAAAAAAAAAAAAAAGGGAGCATCAACATATGAACTCTATATTGTGCAAGGTGGTATACGGTGGTATTGCCCAAGGAGTGAACTTTTTTTTATCAAAAGTCCAGACAAGACAGCTCAAGTAAAATAACTTCAGAAGGAGTTTGGTGAAGATCCACAGAATGCTGTCAGGGACAAGTATTACCTGTGAAGGCGATACGGGGTCACACTGCAGACCATAGGCTTTAGCGTTAGACAGATTTGAGTTTGAATTCTAGCTTCACCACTTACTAGCTGACTGACTTTCAAAAACCACTTGATCTCTTCAAACCTCAATCTCTTCATCTGGAAAGTGGAGATAAAGCTGACTGCCTCCATGGGCTGCTATGAAGTTAGGTGGGACCTGAGTGTGAAGCTTTACACAGTACCTGGCATATAGCAAGAGACTTTTAAAAAATGGCTACTCCAGGGGATTGGAGATGTTACCCAAAGGTTATGAGGACTAAGCAGAGAGGAGCAGTGGCTTATCATTGCAAGTGAGAAAGCATGACAAGTCCAGAAATCCCATTTAAATCTTCTGATTTTCTAAGTGAAATGGTTGATTATTAGTAGTCATATAAAACAAAGCTGGCTTAAAGCTCAACATTCAAAAAACTAAGATCATGGCATCTGGTCCCATCAGTTCAGTTCAGTCCAGTCAGTCATGTCCAACTCTTTGCGACCCCATGGACTGCAGCACACCAGGCCTCCCTGTCCATCACCAACTCCCAGAGTTTACCCAAACTCATGTCCATTGAGTCGGTGATGCCATCCATCCATCTCATCCTCTGTTGTCCCCTTCTCCTCCTTCCCTCAATCTTTCCCAGCATCAGTCTTTTCAAATAAATCAGTTCTTCACATCAGGTGGCCAAAGTATTGGAGTATCAGCTTCAACATCAGTCTTTCCAATAACACCCAGGACTGATCTCCTTTAGGATGGACTGGTTAGATCTCCTTGCAGTCCAGGGGAATCTCAAAAGTCTTCTCCAACACCATAGTTAAAAAGCATCAATTCTTCGGTGCTCAGCTTTCTTTATAGTCCAACTCTCACATGCATGCATGACTACTGGAAAAACCATAGCCTTGACTAGATGGACCTGTGTTGACAAGGTAATGTCTCTGCTTTTTAATATGCTGTCTAGATTGGTCATAACTTTCCTTCCAAGAAGTAAGCGTCTTTTGATTTCATCACTTCATGGCAAATAGATGGGGAAATGATAGAAACAGTGACAGAATTTATTTTCTTGGGCTCCAAAATCACTGCAGATGGTGACTGCAGCCATGAAATTAAAAGACACTTGCTCCTTGGAGGAAAAGCTATGACCAACCTAGACAGCCTATTAAAAAGCAAGAGACATTACTTTGCCGACAAAGGTCCATCTAGTCAAAGCTATGGTTCCAGTAGTTGCATACGGATGTGAGAGTTGGACCATAAAGAAAGCTGAGCTGTCTTTTCACCTTGCTTACAGTTTCCTTCATTGTGCAAAAGCTTTTAAATTTAATTGGGTCCCATTTGTTTATTTTTGCTTTTATTTCCATTACTCTGGGAGGGGGGTCATAGAGAATCTTGCTTGATATGTCAGAGAGTGTTCTGCCTATGTTTTCTTCTAAGAGTTTTATAGTTTCTGGTCTTACATTTATATCTTTAATCCATTTTAAGTTTATTTTTGTGTGTGGTGTTAGAAAGTGTTCTAGTTTCATTCTTTCACAGGTGGTTGACCAGTTTTCCCAGCACCACTTGTTAAAGAAACTGTCTTTTCTCAATTGTATATTTTTGCCTCCTTTGTCAAAGATAAGGTATTTATATGTGCATAAATTTATCTCTGTGCTTTCTATTTTGTTCTATTGATCTATATTTCTGTCTTTGTGCCAGTACCATACTGTCTTGATGACTGTAGCTTTGTAGTATAGGCTGAGGTCAGGAAGGTTGATTCCTCCAGTTCCATTCTTCTTTCTCAAGATTACTTTGGCTATTCGAGGTTTTATTGTGTTTACACACAAATTGTGAAATTATTTGTTCCAGTTCTGTGGTGAAAAATACCACTGGTAGCTTGATAGGGATTGCATTGAATCCATAGATGGGTTTTGGGAGGATGTTCATTTTCACTTAAAAGCTTTTGCACAAGGAAGGTGCAAAAGCAAGGTGAAAAGGCAGCCTTCAGAATGGGAGAAAATTATAGCAGATGAAACGACTGATAAAGAATTAATCTATAAAATATACAAGCAGCTCACGCAGCTCAGAAAAATAAATGACCCAATACAAAAATGAGCCAAAGAACTAAACAGACATTTCTCCAAAGACATACAGGTGGCTAATAAACATGTGAAAAGATGCTCAACATTACTCATTACCAGAGAAATGCAAATCAAAACCACAAATGAGGTACCATCTCATGCTGGTCAGCACGGCTATCATCAAAAAGTCTACAAACAATAATTGCTGGAGAGGGTATGGAGAAAAGGGAACCCTCCTACACTGTTGATGGGAATGCAGTCTAGGTCACTATGGAGAACAGTGTGGAGAACCCTTAAAAAACTGGAAATAGAACTGCCATAAAACCTAGTAATCCCACTGCTGGGCATACATACCAAGGAAACCAGAGTTGAAAGAGACACGTGTACCCCAGTGTTCATTGCAGCCCTGTTTACAATAGCTAGGACATGGAAGCAACCTAGATGTCCATCAGCAGACAAATGGATAAGGAAGCTGTGGTACATATACATGATGGAATATTACTCAGCTATAAAAAAGGACACATTTGAGTCAGTTCTAATGAGGTGGATGAAACTGGAACCTGTTACACAGAGTGAAGTAAGCCAGAAAGAGAAACACCAATACAGTATATTAGTGAATATATATGGAATTTAGACAGACAGTAATGATGACCCTATATGTAAGACAGCAAAAGAGATACAGATGTGAGGAACAGACTTTTGGACTATGTAGGAGAAGGCAAGGGTGGGATGATATGAGAGAATAGCACTGAAACATATATATTATCATATGTAAAATAGATGACCAGTGCAAATTTGATGTATGAGGCAGGACACTCAAAGCTGGTGCTCTGAGACAACCCAGAGGGATGGGGTGGGGAGGGAGGTGGGTGAGAGTTTCAGGACAGGGGGACACCTGTACCCCCTCAGCTTATTCATGTTGATATATGGCAAAAACCATGACAATATTGTAATTAGCCTCCAATTAAAATAAATAAATTAATTAAAAAAAAACAACAATAACAAGAAAGCTGAGCACCAAAGAATTGATGCTCTTGAATGTGATGTTGGAGAAGATGCTTAAGAGTCCCTTGGACTGCAAGATCAAACCAGTCAATCCTAAAGGAAATCAACCCTGAATATTCATTGGAAGGACTGATGCTGAAGCTAAAACTCCAATACTTTGGCCACCTGATGCAAAGAGCCGACTCATTGGAAAAGACCCTTATGCTGGAAAAGATTCAAAGGCAAGAGGAGAAAGGGATAACAGATGATGAGACGGTTGGATGGCATCATTAACTCAATGGACATGAGTTTGAGCAAGCTTTGGGAGATAGTGAAAGACAGGGAAGCCTGGCATGCTACAGTCCATGGGGTCACAAAGAGTTGGACACGACTTACCGACTGAACTGAACTGATATAAAACACATATGCAACTAGAAAGAAAAGATTTCACTAATAATTAGAGATAATTTGAAGGACTATAAAGGTTCAACAGTAGCTGAACCTTGAACTTATGGATGTTCAAGCTGTTTTTAGGAAAGGCAAAGAAACCAGAGATCAAATTGCCAACATCTCCTGGATCACTGAAAAAGCAAAAGAGTTCCAGAAAAATATCTATTTCTGCTTTATTGACTACACCAAAGAGTTTGAGTGTGGATCACCACAAACTGTGAAAAATTCTTCAAGAGATAGGAATACCAGGCCACCTGACCTGCCTCTTGAGAAATCACTATGCAGGTCAGGAAGCAACAGTTAGAACTGGACATGGAACAACAGACTGGTTCCAAATAGGGAAAGAAGTACAACAAGGCTGTATATTGTCACTCTGCTTATTTAACTTATACGCAAAGCGCGTCATGAGAAACGCTGGGCTGGATGAAGCACAAGCTGGAATCAAGATTGCTGGGAGAAATGTCAATAATCTCAGATATGCAGATGACACCACACTTACGGCAGAAAGTGAAGAAGAATTAAAGAGCCTCTCAATGAAAGTGAAAGATGAGAGTAAAAAAGTTGGCTTAAAACTCAACATTCAGAAAACTAAGATCATGGCATCCTGTCCCATCACTTCATGGCAAATAGATGGGAAAAGAGTAGAAACAGTAACAGACTTTATTTTGGGGGGCTCCAAAATCGCTGCAGATGGTGACTGCAGCCATGAAGTTAAAAGACACTTGCTCCTTGGAAGAAAAGTTATGACCAACCTAGATAGCATATTAAAAAGCAGAGACATTACTTTGCCGACAAAGGTCTGTCTAGTCAAGGCTATGGTTTTTCCAGTACTCATGTATGAATGTGAGAGTTGGACTAGTAAGAAAGTTGAGCCCCGAAGAATTGATGCTTTTGAACTGTGGTGTTGAAGAAGACTCTTGAGAGTCCCTTGGACAGCAAAGAGATCGAACCAGTCCATCCTAAAGGAAATCAGCCCTGAATATGCATTGGAAGGACTTATGTTGAAGCTGAAACTCCAATACTTTGGCCACCTGATGCAAAGAACTGACTCATTTGAAAAGACCCTGATGCTGGGAAAGATTGAAGGCAGGAGGAGAAGGGGACGACAGAGGATGAGATGGTTGGATGGCATCACCGACTCAATGGATATGAATTTGGGTAAACTTCGGGAATTGGTGATGGACAGGGAAGCCTGGTGTGCTGCAGTCCATGGGGTCGCAAAGAGTTGGACACAACTGAGCAACTGAACTGAACTGATATGGGTAAAGGATATTCTAGACATAGTATCATCAGACAATAGAAAAGGACATTCTAGATATAGTATCATCAGACAATAGAAAAGTACAACAACTAAAGAAAACAAATAGAGCTGAAAGCACAATGGTCTTCAGAATATTACTTGCTGGTGATCACTCATAGTTTCAAGATAACCCCTAGGGATTCCTTCATTTGGCTGGATAAGTGGAAAATGATACAGTAGAGTTTTCATTTACTCTAAATGAAATAGACGTTGTTGCCCATCTTGACTTCAAATCATTTGTTTCACTGTTTAAAAGCTAGTTTTAATTTTGGGGTATACATAAGCCAAATTCATATTTTTTATCCCTAAAGAGGTTAGAAACATATCTTTTGCTCTGAAATTTAGTTTATTTTTAACATTTGAGAAACAGTGTCGTTTCCATTTGTCAGAACAAGTTGCTCTTGTCTTCCCTATCAAGAAGTGGGTAAAAGAACCAAATAGTGGAAGGTACATAGCTTGAATCAAACATGTTCAATATAATATTTTTAATATAAAAACAAGTAAACAATAAAAGATTTTTCAAAAACTACAGAAAAAAAAAGCTTGATATAATCTTCTTGGCTCATGAAGCAACTCAAAAAAAAAAAAAAAAAAAAAAACAGAAAATAAATGGAGCAATTGTCCCTCCCCTTCTCCTCACTCAACTTGGTCTTCCCCCTTTTGCAGGTGGGGGGTAACATAATTTGCAGAGAAACATGAGATTTTTCTTTATCAAAGAGGGGCAGAGGTTATATAAAGGTTGAGAAACACCTTCAGAAACCCACCAGCTGGAGAACTATTTAAACATCACTAGGGACAACATATTTCCCCCATGAGGCATGCTGCAGGAAAGAGAGGAACTGAAGCCTTTAATCTCTTCTGTGGTAAATGGAGTTTCCCCAAATCAGATTATAAACATTGGAATACTAGCTGGAGTGATCCCACCAAAGATTTTATTGCAGTGACTGTGTCAGACCTTTGCTGTTATCAGTTCTCTTAGGAATAGTCAAAGGAACAAGATCCCTGAGTAAGGATTCCCTTCTTTACACAATGCTAATCCTATACTCATCTTAAAAGAAAAATGAAAAAATAAATATTAATCTTATAAATGCCAGCATTTAATGCAAATTACTCTTTTAAAAATGACCTTTCAATAAAATGAGGTTTGCACTGATATACACAAGTTTTCTATAAGAGCTATGAATTTTTTGCTTCTCCTGAGAGTCTGCCTTCTGCTGTGAAGTGTTGATATATGACTTTAGTACCTTCCATTAGATTTTTATTTCTTTGCCTCATTAAGATTTCTGCTCAAAGTGTTTTCATCCCCCCTTTTTTAAATGTGTTTTCTCACAAAGATTAGATTTTTGAGTTGAAATAATATTTCACACACACACAAAATTGGTCTCTTTGGGCAATAGTGACCAATTTAAGATGATCTGTACAACGCTTAAGATCTATGGATATAACAAGTTCTGACTTTTCACCTGCTGCTGAATTTCTGAATGTTTTGGGAAAGTTTGTGTTATTGATAGCAGTTCATGGTTGTAAGCACAGATTTATATGCCAGAATCACCAGCTGACACTCAAGCTTACATTGATAGAATCACTGCAATGTTTACCTTATTAAGGGAATAGACATGCTAGAAACAATTGAATTGCATCAGTGCTAGGCTGTACATGATGGTTAAGTGGGTTGTGACAACCTCAAGTCTTGCTCAAGGCTTGGTTGATAATGCAGTTAGAAAAGGAATGGGCTCAAGGCCAAAAGGATGTTAAGAGCTCAGAATAGCAAACAATAATAGAGGTTGTTTCTAGAGTTGTTTCTAGAGCTGCCTACACTGCTCAGAGAACATGTTATATCTCCTTCCATGAAGGATACTTTAAAACACTGTTTGGGGATTCCCTGGTGGTTCAGTGGCAAAAAATCTGCCTGCCAATGCAGGAGACACAAGTTCTATCCCTGATCCTGGAAGGTCCCACATGCCTCGGAGCAACTAGGCCCGTGTGCCACAACTACTGAGCCCATGTGCTCTAGAGCCCAGGAGCTGCTGCTACTGAGGCCACATGCTCTAGAGCCTGTACACTGCAACTGGAGAGTAGCCCCAGCTTGCCACAACTGGAGAAAAGCCTGAGCAGCAACAAAGATCCAGCACAGCCAAAAATAAATAAAATGAATAAAATTATATATATATATGCATATGTATAAACCACTGCTTACTTCCATTGATAAAGCCTCATTGTATATGTGGCAAGGCTGGGACTGGCTAAAACCGCAGAGCAGAACTGCTATACAAAGTACTGGACAAGAGAGTTGAGCTCACCAAGAGATGGATTCAAGTAGGCAATAAAATCAGTCATTGGAAACAGAGAGCTTTGGGACCCCATGTTACAGCTGAGTCAATCTTCCCTTCATGTCCAGATAGGTAACTCCAAAATTTTTTGCTCTATGCAGATGGTTTATTCTAGTGGACACCTTGGGCGTGTTTGCTCAGCTGCGTTTGACTCTTTTGTTATTCCATGGACTGTAACCCACCAGGCTCCTCTGTCCATGGAATTTTTCAGGTAAAAATACAGGAGTGGGTTGCCATTACCTCTTTCAGGGTATCTTCCCAACCCAGGGATCCAACTTGTGTCTCCTGCATGGGCAAGCAGGTTTTAACCACTGAGCCAGCTAGGAAGCCGGAATATTTTGACTAGGTAACAATTGCAGGAGGTGGATTCTCCTGAGATGCTTCAGTGGCAGAGGGCCCCTGACATCAAATTCAGAAGACGTCTTTGAAAACTGTCTGTGGATAATTTCTATCAGTCATTGCATTTGCAATACTGACTGCTGGATATTTTCGTGATTTCATTGCCTTGCAAACTAAGGTAGGTTCACGTGAGCCAATTTTTTAGTTGATAAAGAAAACAGACATCAAATATAAGATGGCATTGGTGACTGGATACAGATTAAGGAAAAAATTATGACATAAACTACCACTAGGACTACTTGTAAATGGAGGATTAATTTCAAAGGACTCACTGTATATAGCTTGGTGAAGAAAGTAAGAGTAGAATCTCCTAAGGCTTTGTGTGCTAAAAGTTGCTTCAGTCGTGTTTGACTCATTGTGACCCTATGGACTGTAGTCTGACAGGCTCCTCTGTCCGTGGGATTCTCCAGGCAAGAATACTGGAGTGGGTTGCCATGCCCTCCTCCAGGGATCTTCCCAACCCAAGGATGGAAACTACGTCTTTTACATCTCCTGCATTGGCTGGCAGGTTCTTTACCACTAGCACCACATGGGAAGCCCAGACTAATTCACTCAGGAGAGTGAATTCAGAGAATTACTCTCACACTTAATGATAAGTTCTAGATTTTCTTTGAAACTTAATGAATCACTTCTGGCATTTGAACCTCCACATGACCTGACAGGGACCGACCCAACAATTTGGAGATGACACAAACATTCTACACATTGATTAGCTCTCAATCAGTATGGGCTGGATAAACTTGAGGGTATTTTCACAACTTTGATGTCAACTTCTAAATCACAGATATAACTAGGACTAAAATTCCATTTTCTCAATCCTTATGATGCTTTAATTTTGAGACTCTAAGTTCTACTTCATATTTGAGTATCTACTATACCCAAAGCACTGATACTCAGGTAAATCTGAAATGTTTTCTGTCTAAGAGGCCGGAATTGCATAAAAATGTAAGTTAACCTCAAAAGGAAATGAAGTTGGGGTACAGTTTCTTACTAACAGATACACAGCTGTGAAAGGATGGAGTCAAAATTTGTTGTTAATATACATTTTATTTTCTGTAAAAGGGAACCATAGTTTTCATCAGACTAAAAATTGATCAAGATTGTTGTTTTGTAGTTTCAATTGTTTTGTTTCCACATAGCACCAGTCTGTTATTTCCAAGATAAGGGTGCTGACAGTTTATTATAATTATACTTTAGAAAGACAGAACACCAGACAAGATCTGAAGTAATCTCTAGTGATTTTAGTTTTAAAAACTGTTTTTCCTGGTGTAACTGGCCATGAATCTGCATTTAGATGGACCTGGTTTATTGTTTTGGAAAGGGAGAGGAAGAAAAGGTAAAAGCCTTAGAAACAAAAGTAAAAAAGATAAAAAAAAGTCTTAAGATATTAAAAAAAAATCAATTAGAAATGTGAGAACATGAACAGCAAAATATAATCCTTAACAAGCAACTGAAGTAAACTCAAAGTTTAAACAAATTTAGGAATAACAGTTGTTTTAAAGTTACTTTTTGCCAAAGCCAAACTTCTGAAACTAACTGGCCTATTTTTAGGCTAAGAATAGATATAGATAGATGGATAATAGAGATAGACAGATAGATGCAAATAGATCAATCATGGATACCAGATCACCTAAAATTCAAAGCCATGATATAGCCTTATTTTATTAGCAGTTTTTGAACAGCAGAACAGGTAATCTTAGTAATATTAAATATTGTAAATGATCTGAAATAGCTAGAGCCAATATAGAATAAAAGTTATCAAAACAAAAAAGGGAATTAAATGAAGTAAAGTTTGCCTATTTCCAAGCAAACTAGAATCCATTATTTGAAATATTATCAGTGGGACTTCTCAGTTTGTGAAGAAAGGGACTATCTTGTTGAATAGTGTAACCTGAGAGCCTGTTACACAACAGACATTTGATAAATATCTGTTAAATGAGTGGGATCTGAGGTTTCAGAAACTCCCCTACCATCACAAAATCTGTAGCACTTTCAAGTGCTAATGTCTGTGCTCTGAAATGAATCCACCAGCAAGAGAGCACTGAGTAAGATTAAAAATATGGGACTCGTTTTTCAGAGCTGAGTCAGAGGGTGTCAGTGACCTGGGGAGCAAAGGAAAGAGGAGAGCAAGGACTTTGTAAATAAAGTATATGCGTCACATTTATTGTAATACCTAGACCAGCTTATAACTATGACAACTATCTGATTGGTAAAGGAGGGTAGTAGTGTATTCTTTCTTTTAAAGAACCGTAGTGGTTCCTATCATAGATCAGCAAGTCATGCTTGCTGACTTAATAAATGCCTAAATGCGGGTTTTTCTTGCATATATGTGCATACTGGTTAAGGTGCAGCGTACATAAATCAGAATACAAAATTCTACTCATATATGACAGATTTTCACATCTGACCTTAACTTTCAGTTAATATAAAGTGCTTTTGTGTTTGAAATATACCCATTCACAACATATACCTCATTTTATCTTGTTTCCTTATGGATGGGACTGGCAATAGGGGAAACAATGACAAATCTGTCTCAACTTAAAGTGTTCCACCAATCTTCCCTCCTCTCCAATCCATCTCCAGTTCCTTGTCCACCATGACCCACCCCTCAAAAAAAAGTGGCTCCAAGAGAGGAGGAGGATCCTTATGTTACTGGCGGTGATTGCTGTTGACTGCATCTTCAAACTGAGGGACGTGCCTGTCTAGCACTGGAAACAAAGGTCTCTGCAGCTCCACTAGCCGGTGCCCTGCTGCTTGTATCTTCAGCACTTATTACTGAGGAAACATGAAGGCAAAACCTTCTGCTCCTGTCCTCAATCCCCTCCCCCAGCCGAGCATGGGATAGGCATTAAGTAAAGCCTCCTTCTTGGAGAGCCTTTTCCCCACTTGCGCGTTCTCTCACAAGCCCCCTTTGTTCCCTGCCCTCCACCCCATCTATATGCTCCAACAGCAGTCGCCCAGATGTTCTCTATCAAAGCCTGAGCCATGGCAGCAAACTTTGGCACGCATGAAAGTGCACTGAGTACTGGCCCTCCAGAAATACCTCCCCCCTCCCCCTCTGATTTCTGCAAATATTTTTAAATGTTAATGGGTTCCACTCACCCACAACCTAGGGGGAGGTTACAGAACAGGGCTCTGTGTGTCCAGCAAATTAGCAGCCGGAGGATACTGCTTGGCGCCTGGGTTCTGTCCCACCCTCGGGCGTTGGCTGGGGTTCTCCAACCTTGAATTGTTGAGGCCAGTTTGCCAGCACATAGCTTTCTAGTGACAGAGGTTAGATGGATGGTTGACAGGAAAGTTGCTCCAAGCTACAAAACAGAAAGGGCCCTATCTTGCTCTGAACTTTCCAAGAGCAAGAGAACTCCTTTGAGCATCACAGAAATAAGATTCTGAAATGTTTATTTTGCCTCTTACCCATCCTGTCTCTTTTCTTTCTTTTTTGTTAATTTTTCTTTTTTTCCTCCTAGTTCAATACACAGGCATAGAACAATGAGATGTGAGCTCTGGGACTCTGGGTATCATGTCCAATTTGAAGCACTTTAAACACAGAAAATGGCATATTAACAGAAGCTGTGATGCAAATTTTAACAAAATGGAAACTTTATATGGATCATTCATATGTAGGCAGGAAAGTGACATGTATTTGGAGGGAGAAGGGTGGATGCACAGGAGAGACTTATTCATCTTTCTTGCACTAAGACAGTATGACAGCTGTTTGAAGGCCCAGCTAGAGGCCTCTAAAAAGCCCAGTTTCAAAAGCTAACTTAAAGCCACCTTTGAAGATTCTTTGTTTCTAATCCTGTCCTGAGAATCTCACCAGTCACTCTGGAAAAAAAAAAAATGCTTCATGTCATCACCTCTAGGCCCTTGTTTTCTGTGGCTAAGGCTCCCTTGATGCACTTGAAGTCACAATGTTTGAGGCAGGTGGCCCATATGCTGTGCCTCTCCCCACGCTAGGGAGCGGAGGACATGGCTCTCATCTTAGGCTTTCTACATTCATGCTTCAAATAATCACACCATGATCCAAAGACTTCGGAACATGCCAGTTACACCATCAGTATTCTGGCTTCCAGGTGAAATTTTATTCTCCTAATGCCGAAGAATTGATGCCTTTGAGCTGTGGTGCTGGAGAAGACTCTTGAGAGTACATTGGACTGCAAGATTAAACCAGTCAATCCTAAAGGAAATCAACCCTGAATATTCACTAGAAGGACTGATGCTGAAGCTGAAGCTCCAATACTTTGGCCAACTGATGTGAAGAACTAACTCATTAGAAAAGACCCTGATGCTGGGAAAGATTGAAGGCAGAAGGAGAAGGGGACGACAGAGGACAAGATGGTTGGATGGCATCACTGACTCAATGGACATGAGTTTGAACAAGCTCTGGGAGATGGTAAAGGACAGGGAAGCCTGGCGTACTGCAGTCCATGGGGTCGCAAAGAGTTGGACACAACTGAGTGACTGAACAACAACTTTTTAGTGAGAAGTAGTTGAAGAATTAGGAAAACTTCAGTGAGATTTGACTGCAAATCTCAAATAAAAGGGTATTCAATCTGGATTCAGCAGAATCTTGAGAAGAAAAACCATCTACCCACACTCTCACTCAGCCTGGGGCACAGAAAAAGAAAACCATACTTGACAGCTTAGATTCAGGTGAATTTGCTATTCCCCTGTCTTCATTAGCATTTAAAGTATCTACCTATCTATCCGGGCTTCCCTGGTGGCTCAGACAGTAAAGAATCCGTCTGCAATGTGAAAGACTTGGGTTCGATCCTTGGGTTGGGAAGATCCCCTGGAGAAGGGCATGGCAACCCACTCCAGTGTTCTCGCCTGGAGAATCCCCATGGACAGAGGAGCCTGGCAGGCTACAGTCCATGGGGGCAAAGAGTCAGACATGACTGAGCGACTAAGCACAAGCACATATCTATTATTAACACTTCCAAGCTGTTCTACCCAAGCAAATGCTTCAATTGTTCACTATGGAAATTTCCCCAAAAACTCAACAACTCTTCAACAGAAAACATTAATAAACAAATGCCCAGATTCTTTGTAATCCATTGCATCAAGACCTTTCCCTTGCACTTTCTACCAATCCTGAAATTCTTACCCAATCCTAATCTAGTCTCCACATTAAGAGAGCAGATTTAAACCAATCCTCAATAAGTTCTGACCTTCCATTTCCCCCCTCCCCCTACCATACACTGCCAAAGCTTTGTGAAGTGGTACTTACTACCTTACCACAGTAAGCAATAAATTCAGCTCTGTCTTACTCACAGATTGTGTTGATATTTAGGGAGCCAACTGTTGATACCCTTTTGTTTATAATCTGAGATGGGATTACATTTTTTAGATTTTGAATTTTATGCTTAAAATTGGGGAGGGGGCAGTTTTTTTTTTTTTTTTTTAATTCTGTATCTTCTTTCTCTCAAAATTCTTCTCTATCATTTAAAAAGCTCTGAGATGATTAAAAGATTGGAATTAAGAAGACTTTCCAATGAGTTAATTCGAAAATGAAATTTAAATAATGTTAAGAAGAAAAACCTTAATAAGCTAAAAATATAAGCAGGGGCCATGTCTTTAATCTCCAATTTTAGGTGATCACAAATTAATTAATTTGGTGCAAACCAAAATATCTCTAAATATTTACGTCAGTGTTAAATCACTGGGACTTTTTAGATGTGGGAAAACCGAAGTACAGAATACTACTGTTAGTAGTCTCTGCAAGTATGACTCAGCCAGGGTTCATATTGATAAGGCTCCAACATAGGCACTATCTTGATATCAGGCAAAAGAGTGTAACCAGACAGATAAAGCACACAAGGAATTTCACTAATTTTTTACTTTAATCAGCAACCAAACAAAGCACAATAATAAATGTCAGACACAAGATAGGTGTCTCACCAAAGAATATGATGATAATTAATAGACCACTAAAAACTCTGGAGAGGTGTGCTGAATCCAAGGAAAGAACTGTAAGATAATCACTGCTCTGTTTACAAAGGCCTTAGTTTAAAAAACAGCAGAAATAGCAACAGAAGAAGAGAAGAAGAAATCCAATAAAGGTTTTACACATAACAGTATTTCTCAAGTTAGTACACTTTAGGAACCTGCAAAAATTTTGGCTTTTCTTTAAAAGAGATCCGCAAGTTTGAGGACCACTGTTTTAACATTCTAAATCCTTACTTAAACCAATATAAAGGAGCTAAGACTTCTGGTTTAAGCTAAACATAATTGCTCATCTGTTTCACCTCTTAAAAATCAGAGAAAGCATAAATAAATAAAATTTTTAAAAGGTGTTAACTAAAAAAATTGCACCCACCAGAACAGGATGCCATGAAAAAGCAGCAGAGTTTTCAGAGATCATCATGATTAATAAAATATGGGCTGAATTGTAGACTGAGTGAGCCTCAAGATCAGTGAGAGGAAGGGTAAACTGAAAGATTCCATCAGAATTCAGTTGAAAAAGACAAGGAGATTAAATAGATGAGAGAAAATGTAAAACCCGTAGAATATATCTAAAAATTCTCCCATGCATTTAGTAGGTGTTGAAGAAAGAGAAGTTAAAAATACAGAAGGAACAATAATCTAACAAATAAAGAAAACACCAGAGAACAACAAGGAGATTTCCCTTGGATGAAGAAAGATTTTTCATAGTGAAAGAATCCATTGGTAACAGGGAAAGACAAACACTTAGGCACATTTTATTAAACTATATGTACTCTCCAACAATAAGTAATGAAAGAAACCAAGAGTATAACTAAATAGAAAGGAAAATTGAAACAGCAATAGCCCTCTTATCTGCAGCAAAGTAAGCTAGAAGATCACAGTACAATACTTTAAATAAGGGACAATTAGAATTTACATACGAAGTATACCATCATTTAAAATCCAAGGCACATAATATGAAAAATCTAAGAGCTGACTACCAATAATCTTCCTGAAAAAATACAAATATGTAATATAACCAAAAATAGAATTTAAGGAAGAAACTAATACAAGGAAAAACTGAGAGCAACTAAAAGATAAAGCTTGTAGTTAAGTTCTTGTAGCAATTGACAACTGACTCTAATGTTAATTCAACTGCCAGGAAATTATTCATCAGCAATCAGAAACACAATGATGGAAAAGGATGCAAATACACTCAAATCAATCGAAAGGTTTCCAAAAAATCTTCAAATGTTAATTGATGATGACTGCAGCCTGTTCTTATGCTAAAGGATTTGTCTGCTCTGGGAGATAAAGGAGACTCAAAGTCTGATTAATTCTAGATGCTGATAAAAGTCAACATCAGTATGCTATTATTAAATGCATAAATAAAAGTATTTATTTTCAAATTAGCATAACATGGACACTGCATATTATTTCTCCCCTCTGCTTTGGCCCTAAAAATGTTCAGAGCCATAACTGTGATGTAGCTCAAGAAAGTATATGAGATCTTGAAACATGGCTTTTGTAAACTACTCTCATTTCTGACTCTATTTTACTTTTTCTGCCCTTTTTCCTTAATTTGGACTTCCAAATAAAGAAAATCAGAAAAAATACATTGGCGAATGTGTGTATTTATGCACCTATTCACTATATACATGTGTTTGTATGTGTGTGCATATCACCTTAAATTCTTTCTGGCCTAGGTAGGGATACAAAAAGCACAAATGTATCATTTTGTGATATATGATTTCCATTGACTAAAGGCAAGGGTACAGTTTAGCCACATGACTATTTAAATTCCATCTTATTAATATAATCCAAAGATTATCTGGCCCAGAAATGTCTTAACTTTAAAACGGTTTACAAACTCTAATCCTCTGAATATCAATAGCAGTTTCATAATCTCTCTCATCCACATATATTGAATCTTATGTAAATTCAAGTATCTAAAAGAAAAACTTTTAATATTCAAATATATTGGCTAACTGTAGTAATCTTTTAAGAAAACAAAAAATCAAACAAAAACAATACTTGAAGCAAAAGAATGTATTAATAGCACAAACTCTTGAGTCAGACTGCCTGGGTTAACCTCAATTACTAGATGTGGCAACTTGGAAGTTATTTAAATTCTTTCTTCCTCAGTTTCCTTATCTGCAAAATGGGGTGGGGGGTGCTGATAAGAATGCTGTTGTAAGGATTCAATAAGATAATCATGAGAAACTCTTAGAGAACGCCAAAATAAATGTTAGCTACAATTATTTTAATAAAATATCTTCATGGAAAACATCTTTCCCAGAAACATTTTAGCATTCTATCACACAAGTGATGATAAGTTTTGAGGGATCCAGAACAAAGTTCATTCAGAACAGAATGAAGATTCTTTAGGAATAACAAGTAACATAAACAAAAAATGACCACTTCAACTTTTTCTATTGCCATTCGTTTTCTAAGCCGCTTATTCAATAGCTACCTAAAGGTTATAAATAAGCATTTGGTCAAAATTCTCCATCTGATAAGGTGACTAAATTTTGTCAAAAATTTCCCGGGAATTATATGCTTAAAGAAACAGTACTAGTACATCTTATCCAGTTAAATCAAAATTTCCCTTTAAACTTAGGCTTTTACAACTGATGGCTTCCAAGCTGTATGTTTTGTTGCTGTCATTCAGTTGCTAAGTCGTGTCTGCAGCCCTGTGGATTACAACACACCAGGCTTCTCTGTTCTCCACTATCTAATTCCTCTTCAGTGGTTTGCTGAAGCAGTCTCCTATCAACTGGTAAGAGGTGACTGTATGCAACTCTTCTTAATTCCACATCTCATATTTACCCTGTGGGAATCAAGAAAGCATGGTGGTGGTATTTTTTTTTTTCTTTTTTCTTTTTTTCGTGGAGAGACTTTTGTTAAACCTTACCAGCAAATCATAACTTCTAGTTTCAAAGAACCAGTCTTTGTGAAATCCCAGTTAACAGTGTCCACATGATGTTTTGCAATGCAACTTATTTTAAAAGTAGGTATCAGAAGACACCCTGATTTGAATATACAAAAGAAATACCGTGCAAAAAGAAAGTGTGTATCTATCTGTAATATTCCTACTTATAAACCTAGCTTTCTACTCTGGTTTAAAATTTTGAGCTTAAATATGTTCAGATGAAACAGTAACTTCTGCAGTTATGTGGTTTGATGATTCCACATACTCAGTTAACTTGGAAATATTGATACATGATGTAAGTCCTCTTAGAGGTTCAGTCTGTTTTATTCAAAAAAGTTTAAATGCAGAATATTTTATTCTGCTCTGGAAATTTTATAAAGGTGTTTTGCCAAAAGCATTAAATACTTGATTTTACTTGTTAAGATTTGCAGGAACCGCTTTAAATTTATTATAAAAAATAACAGCAACAGCAACAGATTTTCCCCTTTCATTAAGGTAGTGAAAAAAAAGAACTTTAAGAGCTTTTCCATAAAAATGCTCTAAAATATTCCATTAAAATTAAAAGGCAACTGCCATTTCACACGTGGTCAGATTTAACTATTCAAAGTTATTTTCGGTATATCAGTCCCCAAAGACCAAACTACCTGAGAGTCCAGCTGTGTTCAAAGATCTCTAGAACCTAGCCTCCAGAGTTGGATATGGCTGATACAAAGGGTTATTAGACCAGAGAAGGGAAGAAGAATTTCAGGTGCAATATTAGTAACTTATTCCCTCCAATGTCTCACTTCATTATAGGTTTCTTAATGAAATAATCATCCTGCAATGACAGGGAGAAATCCACAACAGAGAAAGGAGCTTGGAACAAAAGCCCAATTCCAATATTGATAGCATGTGACCCACATGTCGGCAGCGGTGAATTTAGAATCTTAACAGCAAACAATACTTCAAAGGGGTGGAAAATAGTAACATTTCAGTTGTAATTTTATGCTTTCATGATTATCTATTTTTTAAATGCTACAATAACATGCATACTCGTCCTTAAATATTATACTCTTTCTGGTATGGTTCTCCTTGCCTAGTTTTGTTTTATAGCAATACTTCTGCATTTTAAATATGGTTCAAAACATTAGTTGCCACAGAGATACATAGTTTCCTGCATGAATAACTCACTAATGTAGTTTGTAGGGTGGCCCATTATATGTATACTTAATTAGCCCTAGAATCAGATTGTTAAATACTTGTTTCAATGTCCTAAATATCAAGAAATGAATACCATATATTTTTCAGGAATTTATTATTGACTTTTGTATTTAAATCTTAACAGTCCTTGTTAGGGTCTCCCAGAACCCCAACAAACTTTGAAATAACTTACTTTTACTTTAGTACCAGATGCTGATATCTTTAGATTTTCATTTTTGGTAAAAAAAGAGAGCTATATTTTTAAAAAGCTGGGGCAAGTGTGGAGGTGGGGACTAATGACTTATGATTAAAAAACATGGACACAAAAGATACAGTAACTAAATTAAGAAGCCAAAAGATTTGCCAATAACTCTTGATTTCCAGTGTTAGAAAGAAGATATCCAGATGAGAGTTTTTTTGTTTGTTTAGTTTGCTTGATTGTTTAGATTGAAGTGAAAAGTTCAGGGCTGAACACATACATATTTGGGGTATCATTCTGACTTTTCCATTTACTCATTTGCCTGACCCTGAGGAAATCACTCAACTTCAAGTTATTTCTAGATTTCATTAGACTTCCTTTCAGGTCCATCAAAAAATGAGAAAACAAAAATAATGAATGATATTTGAATGATTTTACTTATTAAAAAACGGTGCAAATTCTGAAAAACAATAGACCAATGACAACTTTCAGGTTAGACCACTGCCTTTCCTCAAAATATTTCTATAAGGAGCTTCTCACCCTCTGTGTTAGAATGATTTCTTAAGGTAAAGTATGGCTATAACGCTATTTCAAATGTAGGACTCCTTAGATTTCACACACACCTTGCTGTAGGCCACTGAATTTTCTTCCACAAGAACCAATGAAAGGGCAATTTCTACCCTACTTTCCTACACATTTACTATGAGCTCAACTCCATTTGTTGGAAAGCTGCCATACATTTATGAGAGCCCAAGGGATATTGTCATTTTCCCTTGCTCACTCCCACCACACTAAATGCCCTGGCAAGGTTGCTGCACCTGGACTCTGTATTCCCTACAGAGCACCTTGTTACCAAAATTATGGAAAACTTGGACTAAGTTCAGAGAAGAGCTACTAAAATGATTAAGTGACCGAGGGGACCAATTTATAAGAAACTCAGAAATGTTTGGTTAAGTGGTAATTACCCTAAAAAAAGGTGTGGTGGATCTGGCGTTAAGTTTGAATTCCAAACCATACTTGGCAAAAAGACCTCCTTTCAGGCTTCTACATTCGGAAATGCTCTGAAGAGGGGGCAGAGTCTCCCTCTTGTTTGGCCCTCTGACCACTGTTTGGGTGGTATTCCCATTCAAGGGTAATGAACTCTACAAACACAGAAGGAAACACTACCAAAGCAGACAGCCCACTTAAAAAGGCTGAAGGATGCTTAAAGGAAAGTCTTCTTGGGAATCATGAAGAACAAGCCTGGGCCGTGAAGGGCCAGTTCTTCCATCCCTGTTAAGCACCTATGCACACCCCACAGCCAATCTCTGCTTGATGGGTGGTACTATTTAATAAGAGCTGCTGACTGACTCCAAGTGTGCAAGTCTGCCTAAAATACACTGCTGGGTACACTGACTCCTTTAGGGATGACAGTTTCCACTTAGCCAAAGAGGAAAAAATCTAAGAACACCTGTAACAGTTAAGGAGAGTGAAAGAGATAATTCCTCATAGCAGCATTTCCCAAAATGTCTTCCAGGTGATGTTACTGTGGGTTACATATATTAATAATAAAAAAGAGCT